>NC_140171.1:125491723-125651723 GCF_963971535.1 Notolepis coatsorum
GGTAGCCGACTGTCGGAGCCGAGGAACAGAGTGGTGCGCCACTGCTTGAGTGCGCACCGGAACCGAGGGACGCGTCGGGGTGCGTCTGCGAGGAGGAGTGTGCCAAGCACGAAGGTTCTTGGAAGATGCGCGTTGCGCGCTGGTCTGGAGAGCGTGCCAAGCTCGAGCGTCCTTGGAAGATGCGCGTTGCGCGCTGGTCTGGAGAGCGTGCCAAGCTCGAGGGTTCTTGGAAGATGCGCGTTGCGCGCTGGTCTGGAGAGCGTGCCAAGCTCGAGCGTCCTTGGAAGATGCGCGTTGCGCGCTGGTCTGGAGAGCGTGCCAAGCTCGAGGGTTCTTGGAAGATGCGCGTTGCGCGCTGGTCTGGAGAGCGTGCCAAGCTCGAGCGTCCTTGGAAGATGCGCGTTGCGCGCTGGTCTGGAGAGCGTGCCAAGCTCGAGGGTTCTTGGAAGATGCGCGTTGCGCGCTGGTCTGGAGAGCGTGCCAAGCTCGAGCGTCCTTGGAAGATGCGCGTTGCGCGCTGGTCTGGAGAGCGTGCCAAGCTCGAGCGTCCTTGGAAGATGCGCGTTGCGCGCTGAGGACTGGAGAGCGTCTGCGCTGGTCTGGATGTGCGTCAGGACGAACAGCTGCGCGGGGGTCTGCAGTGGAACGCTGGGGTGCCTCCCGTGGAAGTACAGGGAGCGCAGACCAGTCTCCCCCACAGGCAACGGCGACAGCTGGCGAAGGCTGGAGCAAACATCTCGACGCCGGAGAATGGAACAGCATAGGCAGACAGAGGATCTCCCGAAAGAGTCTAGATGTTTAGAGAATATGACTCGGCAAGTATACAACACGACCCCACGCCAAAACGAGGGGAAGCGCTCTGGTATTTAAAGCCCACAGGGGGACTAATTAGCCTGCCACCACAGGTGCGAGAGATAATAGAATATCGAACAGGTGTGGCCACTAAGGGTAAGGAACGAGAGGGTGGGGGCTAGAGAGAGTGAGTGAGAAGGGAAAATAAACAGTATAGAAGGGAAATAAACAGTATAGGCTTAAAGAAACAGAGAAAAGGTAGTGAGCAGCGGGCAAAACCTCACACTTGCAGCCACAAGAGATCAGCTCGTGGCAGGATTGTGATGCTTGTGGCAATGTCATCCAGTGGGGCTCATACATTTCCTCTGTCTTCACCCACCCCCAGTCAATTGGTGATGGCAGCACAGGGTCTGGAAGCAGTGTCTTCCCCCAGATGTGACCACCCTGGTAGACTGCTCTCTTGACGTGCTCCACCAGAGCAGCTCGGGTAGGCAGAATTTTCTGTGCCAAGCTTTTACGTGGAAAGAGTTTCCTTCTTGCCTGGTTCACCATTGGTGCAGGTGCTGGGTCGGTCAAAATAATAGAAGTATGACAAACCTCTCAATAATGTTCATTGCATCATCTGGGATCTCCTTTGGTCCATTTGCCAGCATCAGTAGTGCATCTGTCAGGTCCGGCAGTGACTTCCATGTTGACCATGCTGCCTCTTTTCCGTGTCCAGCAAAACTGGATACAGTGTCACAGCCTGTCAAAGCATGGAACATTGGAAGGGCACATGACATCCCTGGTCCGAGGCACGGAGCAATTTGGTGGGCTGGGGGGGGGGGGGGGGTGAAACACTGCACAGCTGAGAATAGATATATGGGATGAAAACCTGCTGGGCATATTCATCAAATGCCTTGGCACCTGCTGGCTTCATCATCTGAATCATGGCAGCTCCATCAATAACTACACAGGTAGCATCAGGGGCTTTAGTCTGAGCTGGAGACAGGTCCTCCAGGCATTTCAGAAGGTCACTCTTGGTCCCAAGTCGTAATCTACCTCCATCAGAGAGTGGTGGTGGCCATGCTTGGTTCTCATGCTGGAAGAAGTCTTCCAGGTTTCCATCTCTTGTTTGACAGCTAATGTAGAGTCGTGAAAACAACTCAACATCACTTTTCATTGATGTTAGCTGCTGCTTCTCCTTACTTGCCGTCTTTGGCGTTGAGCCAACAAACAGTTTCAACCGGTTGTGGTGGATTGTGTGATCAATGGGTTTTGTTCTCTCCACAAGACATTCCTTTGTGAATGCTTGGAACTGTTGTTGGCCAATCTTCTGTGCGTTCTTAACTGTCTCCACTGCCGATGGATCTGCAATCTCTTTGCTGTAAAGGACAAGCAGGTATTCACTCTCCTCTTCTAATGGGTTGCCCAGTTCTTCCATTACATTGACGAGCGAGCAGACATATTTTCTAAATGCTTTCTGCACACTTGGTGTCTGATCATGGTGGAGCACCCCATCTTGTCTTCCCATGAGCTGGTGAGCATCTTCAAAGTCCTCAATCAGCACTACAACCTCAGGGCCATGGCTACCATTCACCGTCTGAGGGCACTAGGGTTGTCTGGAAGACCTACCGCCCCTCCATCACTCTTGATGCAAGCATTATTTTGCTCATGTGCTTGATCAATGGGGATTGGCGAGAAGACCTGATTGGTCTTCTGAATGGTGAAATTGCTTACATTCAATTCTCTGGCAACATCTGTGTGTCTTGTTGGTAGTTCAGTCATGTCACGAAGATGAACGGATCCAGCGGGCATAGTTCGTATGGTCCAGAGCAAAGAACCAGGGGACGAGTTCTGTCAGAGCATCGAGGTACATGCTGAAGGAGGACTGCCGCAGGGATCTCACATAGACCAGTAAACACAGCTCCAATGCCATGACTGTTGCCCAGTACTGGAATTGAGCGCAGCTCTCCTCCCTCCTTGAGCACCATTCATCAAACCCCAAAGGCGCATCTTCTGTATCTGTATCACGGTTATTGTAAGTGTGAGGTTTTGTCCGCTGCTCACCAACTTTCTCTGTCTTCTTTAAGCCTACTGTTAGGAATTCCCTACTCACTCTCTCTAGCCCCCACCCTCTCGTTCTTTACTCTCAGTGGCCACACCTGTTCGATTATCAATTACCTCTCGCACCTGTGGTGGCAGGCTAATTAGTTCCCCTGTGGGCTTTAAATACCAGGGCGCTTCCCCTCGTTTTCGGCGTGGGGTCGTGTTGTATACTTGCCGAGTCATATTCTCTAAACATCTAGACTCTTTCGGGAGATCCTCTGTCTGCCTATGCTGTTCCATTCTCCGGCGTCGAGATGTTTGCTCCAGCCTTCGCCAGCTGTCGCCGTTGCCTGTGGGGGAGACTGGTCTGCGCTCCCTGTACTTCCACGGGAGGCACCCCAGCGTTCCACTGCAGACCCCCGCGCAGCTGTTCGTCCTGACGCACATCCAGACCAGCGCAGACGCTCTCCAGTCCTCAGCGCGCAACGCGCATCTTCCAAGGACGCTCGAGCTTGGCACGCTCTCCCGACCAGCGCGCAGACGCGCATCTCCTAGACCTTCGAGCTTGGCACGCTCTCCCGACCAGCGCGCAGACGCGCATCTCCTAGACCTTCGAGCTTGGCACGCTCTCCCGACCAGCGCGCAGACGCGCATCTCCTAGACCTTCGAGCTTGGCACGCTCTCCCGACCAGCGCGCAGACGCGCATCTCCTAGACCTTCGAGCTTGGCACGCTCTCCCGACCAGCGCGCAGACGCGCATCTCCTAGACCTTCGAGCTTGGCACGCTCTCCAGACCAGCGCGCAGGAGCGCATCTTCCAGACCTTCGTGCTTGGCACACCCCTCCACGCAGACGCACCCCGATGCGTCTCTCGGTTCCGGTGCGCACTCCAAGTTGTGGCGCACCACTCTGTCCTTGGCTCGGACAGTCGGCTACCCGGTGGCGACACCCTTGCCACCGCCGCCTGTTCCAGCACCACTTTGTCCTCGGCTCGGACAGTCGGCTACCCGGTGGCGACACCCTCGCCACCGCCGCCTGTTCCAGCACCACTTTGTCCTCGGCTCGGACAGTCGGCTACCCGGTGGCGACACCCTCGCCACCGCCGCCTGTTCCAGCACCACTCTGTCCTCGGCTCGGACAGTCGGCTACCCGGTGGCGACACCCTCGCCACCGCCGCCTGTTCCAGCACCACTCTGTTCTCGGCTCGGACAGCCAGCTACCCGGTGGCGACACCCTCGCCGCCGCTGCTGTTCCTGCACCATTACGCATACGTCTGGGTGAGTTTTGACTGTCTAGATCATCTCCGTTTTCGTGTGTTTCTAACACTGAAGAATTACCACCTTTTTAATCTGACTGTCACTCACCCAGCGTTGTGCCTCTGTTTGTTTCACTTGGATATTATTTTGGACGTTACATCTCCCACTGTGTGTTTGTTCATACCAAGGATAGTATTCTCTTTGTATTTGTTTTGGTACTCTGCTCTTTGTGTATTTTTCACGAAGATAGTTTTCACCGCCGCTGTTCCAGCACTCTGTTCCTCGGCTCCGACAGTCGGCTACCCGGTGACGACACCCTCGCCACCGCCGCTGTTCCAGCACTCTGTTCCTCGGCTCCGACAGTCGGCTACCGGTGACGATACCCTCGCCACCGCCGCTGTTCCAGCACTCTGTTCCTCGGCTCGGACAGCCAGCCACCCGGTGGCGATGCCCTCGCCCCGCTGCTGTTCCTGCACCATTACGCATACGCCTGGGTGAGTTTTGATTGTGATGTCACTCACCCAGCGTAATGCCTCTTGCCCTCGTCCCGCTGCGTTTCCTGTACCATTACGCATACGCCTGGGTGAGTTTTGATTGTGATGTCACTCACCCAGCGTAATGCCTCTTGCCCTCGTCCCGCTGCTGTTCCTGTACCATTACGCATACGCCTGGGTGAGTTTTGATTGTGATGTCACTCACCCAGCGTAATGCCTCTTGCCCTCGTCCCGCTGCTGTTCCTGTACCATTACGCATACGCTTGGGTGAGTTTTGATGGTTAGTCACTCACCCAGCGTAATGCCTCCTTTTTGTTCTCACTTAGTTAGTAGTTTGGACATTTCATCTCCCACTCTGTTTTTGTTCTCACTTAGATAGTATTTTTGGACTTTACATCTCCCCCTGTGTGTTTGTCACACGAAGATATTATTACTTTGTTACTTTGTTTATTTGGACTGTTCTGCATCTGCTCTGTTTGTTCCCTTTTGAATATTAACCCTCTCCTCTGTTCTGCAGAGCGGCCCAGATGTTTTCCCACCAGTCCCCAGTTCCTCCCTGTCCCCAGCCCGCCTCCGCGGGCCTCAGTCCCCTCTGTCCCTAGTTCTCCCCTTTCTAGTTCCACCTAGTTCCTGGTCCCAAGTTCTCCCCTTCTAGTTCCACCTAGTTCCTTGTCCCTAGTTCTCCTAGTCCCCAGTTCTCCTGTTCCCCTAGCGTTCCTTTAATGTTTCCCCTAGCGTTCTTTAACCTTCCCCTAGCGTTCCTTTAATGTTTCCCCTAGCGTTCATTAACCTTCCCTTAGTGTTCCCTTTTCCTGCCCGCCTCTTAAAGGCACCTAGTTTTTCCCCTCTTGTTATATTCCTGTATTTGTGTTTTCTCCCTTAAAGGGACAGTGCCCTTTTTCCCTGTTCTCAATAAATATCTGTTTCTTGGCAAACCATCATACCTGTCTTGTGTTGTGCGATTGGGGTCGGTTACAAACCATAACAGTAAGCCCGATACTGCAGGACATATGGTGCAGCCACTTTGACTTGGTGGGCATGTCTGGTGCGAGCAACATGTGCTGATTCACAGAGTTCTCTTCATCACCAGCGCTACCATGTGGTAAAAGAAAATATATAATAATAATAATATAATATTTTTTTTTTGCTTTTGCAATGTAAGCTTGGGGCCAGCTTATACCTCATACACTGTACTTAAATAAATAACGTGGAAATTACGTCTTTAAGTTGCAGCCTGCCACGATAACTGTTTTACTGATTCACGCCACTATATATTAATATAATGAAATTACAACATTTTGTAAATGTCTTTAGAATGGTGAGTGAGTATTTTATTTGGTTCTCAGGGTTAGTGGGATCTAGATTATACCCGTTATTGCATGCGAATCCAATGGGATAAGAAAGTTTGACCAAGCGCTGGTGGCCATTTTGAAAAATGTCTGCCACGGCCACCAGGGTGCTAGTTTGCAATGCCCCAATATCCAGTTTTGTTCCTAATATATCTATCAACACATCTGCCAAATTTTGTGCTTTTATCACAAAATGAACAATTGGTTTGATATGTTGAGCTACTTTTGGTAGATTTCCTTCCTCAGCACAATCCATGCTGTTCTTCGTACCAGACACCTGCAGTTCTGACTAGTTAGCCATACAACTAATAGAAAGTAATGGGGCCACGCTGCAGTCTGTACAAGCCCTGAAATTAACGCTGAAACCTACTCCACACTGTGCTCCCAAAAGCAAAGCAGCTTGTTTTCAAGTATGTTTAAGTGATTAGTACACTTAAAGGAACACGCCAACATTTGGGGAAATTAGCTTATCGTCTTCTCCAGAGAGAGACAAGAAGATAGATACCAGTTTCCTCTCTGTGCGTTCAGTAGAAAGCTGTCTGGCTGCATGTTAGCCTAGCTTAGCACAATGAATGGAAGCGGACATGACCGGTTAGCCTAGGCATTGTCCAATTAACACCTCTCCGAAGGCTAACCGGTCATGTCCGCAATGCAGGGGGTACTTGTTCTTGACTGTGATGTTATTGAGGCCACGGTAGTGAACCATCTTTTTTAGAAACAAAAAAAGAAGCCAGCGCCGACAGGAGAGCAGGAGGGGGTGATAATGCCTGTGGCTAGGGACTCGTGGATATACTTTTCCATGGATTCTCTCTCCGGACGCGAGAGATTAAACAGACGACTAGAGGGGAGTGGGGCACCTGGGAGCAGGTCAATGGCACAGTCGTACAGACGATGGGGTGACAGGGAGAGGGCATGTTGTTTACTAAAAACAGCCTCCAAATCATGATAAACAGGTGGAATAGTGGAGAGGTCAACGGGTTCAATAGAACGGTGAGAACCGGCAACCTCTAGTGGAGGATGAGCAGACTGCAGGCAGGTGGAATGACAGTGAGTGCTCCAACCAGTGACAGAACTAGTTGTTGGCCAGTTAATGACAGGGTTGTGAAGCTTTAACCAGGGTTGACCGAGGACAATAGGCGTATGGGGGGATTGGATGACGTGGAATCGGATGATTTCACAGTGATTACCCCGAAAGTAATAGACGAAGCGGCTTGGTACAGCGAGTAACACGCACGAGTAGTTTCCCATTCAGGCCATTGCCGTTTAGGGGGACGGCTAGAGAGTCAGTGCCAATTCGTGCTTGGGAGACTAGACCGGCGTCTATGAAGTTTTCATCTGCACCGGAGTCAACCAGAGCGGACAAGGGGTGGCATCGAATTGTATGTTAGGACGGGAATTAAATCGGGAACTGGGGGGGGGGGGACTTCGGCTCGATAATGTGCCCAGAATCACAGACGAGCCGCTGCGTTTGAGCGTGCAGGACATGAATCCCGGAAGTGACCGGTCTGACGACAGTACAGACACGCACCAGCCTGTAGTCTGTGGTACCGTCAGGGGTGAGATGAGCCCGACCTATTTCTATAGGCTTGGGGGCCGAAGAGGATGGGGAAGAACGCAGGGCGGCACGGAGGGAATAACGTTCTGGACCGAATCGGGCGGCGTGCATGGAGGAAGAAGAACGAGGTGATTCGGATACCGGGGAGTAATAACGGATAACCAGATAATGCTAGACCTCTCACGGCGACGTTCACGAAGGCGTGTGTCCATGCTCCTGGCTAGGTTAATTAGCTCGTCCAAGGAGTTCTGTGTTTCTTTGGCAGCCAGCTCGTCTTTGAGAACGTCATTGAGGCCCTGACGGAATAAGCCTTTTAACCTGTTAGTGGTAGCCCTATTTTCAGAAATGTCTAAGTAAATGGAAGATTGCTCTATTTCTGCAAGGTCAATTTGCATGTTCTTGGTATCTATGAACATCTAGGGACCTGGGGGTATGTATTTCCAGTGTCAGAAATATTGTGTCTGTTACTAGGCTTGAGTAAATTGTAATGAAGAAAAGGAGAATATAAACTTGACCTTGACCTTATTATGGCCAAATCATACATCTATGGATAGGGAAAAGGCTCCTCTTTCCAATGGCAGGGTTGAATCTGGATTTAGTCATTTCCTTGCGGTTTTACGATAAAAGAGATATAATTAGCATTTTTCTGATAAATTCGTATTTCCGATAAATCGTATAAAACATCGGTAAAAATGAAAATATACACTTTGACTACTGTTTTGATAGGGTTATGGTCTTTACTCTTGGCTACAAATTTTTCTTTTTTTAAACATTAACCTCTTAACATCCAAGGGCCCACATGTGGGCCCTCATGAGGACGATTTGCGATGCCACTTTGCCCACCTCTAGTGGCTCGGTGTGTATTTCTTTTAATACAATATATAGATCGAATTAAAGCCCTATTTGTTGCCTGTCGATTGCCCTTTCAGGTGACAGAATCCGTTCAGTGGTTCTCGAGTTACATGCCAATATGTGAGGCGTGCCCCAAAGTACGCAAAAGTACACATTATCACCCCCAACTCCCGGGGCTCTAGCTCCGTCAATCATTTGGCAATCTCGAACATCTTTGCACAGGGTTGTAGCAAATGAGTGTGGCTTTCCAATGATACCCAATGATATGATAATTGGGGATCGAATACGGCCTCTATTGATCGATTTATGATACAAAAAAGCGTACCTTACAGCTTAACAGGTTTTAACGTGACATCGTTCCACCCGGAGTCGGCAGCCACGATACGGAATTCAATAGAGTATTTGCTAACACTGCGCTTGCCCTGACGGACGGCTAACAGGCCGGCTGAACAATCCAGGCCACAGAGGGGGTGATCAAAAACGTTTCGCAGCTCAGCGATGTAATCGACAAAAGAAGAACGGAGAGAAGAATCGCTGGACAGGTAAGCGATTTTAGATTCATCACTCATGTATGTGTGGGGCTGTTGACCAAAAAATAGAGAGCATTGGGAAAGAAAAGTGCAACATTTGGTGACGTCTCCGTCGTAACGCTCCGGTGCTGGGATATGGGGCTCCCTAAACGGACACTGGGGTGGGGCTGGTGCCGGTGTGGGGGGCTGACTGCTGGGCAGAGATGTATGCAGCGATCCGACTTAATAGTTTGTCTTGTTTAGCGGAGCTGACATTCTTGGAGAGTGGCAGCGTTCTCCGCGATTGGTTTACCAATCCTCCGTGGTTGGCGATGGTAAGCTGGATCCGGTCCAATTCTCCTGAGCCCTGTGGTGCTGGGTCCGGCATGGTCTGAGTGTTCTATTAGGGGTGGTGTCTGGTTTGGAACCCAAGAGCAGAACACAAGGCAGAGGAGAATGAGGCGGTTTAGGATATTTAATCGGGTACCAGGCTTTACAGGGTTGAATTGCTTAATGTACAATAGGTCACTCCATGTGACTCCCAGGAGGCGTCCAGGCTGGTGATGTCTCGGGTGAGGCGTAGACCAGGGGTGTGCAATCCTACACACAGAAACACAAGGTTAGGGCAAGGCAGATACAGAGGCAGAGTAAGCAACAGGTTAGAGTCCTAGTACCAAGGCAGGTGAAGCAACACAAGGTCTGGTGATGATCTGATGAGCCTCAAGTGTGTAGGTTGATCTATGGAGATGTAGCAGGTATATATGTAACGGATGGTATCGTGAAGCGCAGTCAAGAAGGGCTGGGGTGAGTAGCGGTGCTATGGGTTAAACTCACTCTCACATCCTCAAAAGACAGATAGACACGTTGCGAAGTAGTGAATTCACATCTTGGTATAGCGGTCTGTGTTGTTGCCTGCGGCGTGGGAGACCGGGGTTCGACTCCCACTCGGGGCAAGCGAAGTGCCTTGGGTGGAGTGGAGTGAGTTTGAGAGGGTGAGTGTAACGGATGGTATCGTGAAGCGCAGTCAAGAAGGGCTGGGGTGAGTAGCGGTGCTATGGGTTAAACTCACTCTCACATCCTCAAAAGACAGATAGACACATTGCGAAGTAGTGAATTCACCTCTTGGTATAGCGGTCTGTGTTGCTGCCCACAGTGTGGGAGACCGGGGTTCGAATCCCACTCGGGGCATCGAAGTTTGAGGTGACGTTGTCACAACCATTACATATATAATATACTGTTATGTATTCCACAAATAATCCCTCACATTTAATTTTAATTTTATTATTATTATTTTTATTCTCAAAGTCTTTAATTTTGAAATCGTCACTTCCTCCCAAAGTGACGTATTTCCTTTTGTGCGTCCCTCTTCGCGCTCAGTCTATACTGGGTGTTTGAAGAGGTAAGATGTCTGCTCAGTGTCTGTAAATATATCTCTGGTCTAAAAGAACGTATGATGGTTTAAATATTGTAAATAAGTTGCCGGGCAATGAACCGGGTTGTGTATAATAATATCTACGTTGATGATGAGCAGTTGTGCACTTGTTGTAAAGGAATTTAACCGTGGTGACGAACTTTTGATATGACCACATGTGAGTAGGCCTCGACCTGAAATGTGACTATTTCCCCATTGCAGCCTGTGAGCTGTGGGTGCCATCTAGTGGACAAGACTTAATACTGTCTTGTTTGTCTGTCTGACAGGTAAATGGATGAATCTTATTGTTTATTTTGTATTATTTTATTGTATTGTTTTATTATTAATGTGTTATTTCAAATGTCCAATTCAAAATGGCAGTCTATACTGGGTGTTTGAAGAGCCTGTGAGCTGTGGGTGCCATCTAGTGGACAAGACTTAATACTGTCTTGTTTGTCTGTCTGACAGGGCAAATAAATACTGAAATGGATCACGAGCCTGTCTTCACTTCCCATACACGACCGACATTGAGGAGTAGGCCTTAAACTGGCTACAGAGACAGCGTGTGGAAGAAGGGACAGGCAGCTGCCCATATAAAGGCGTGGAAGCCTGCTGCCAGGCAGGTGAGAGAGAGGCCCTGGCTGTGGTTGTAACAGTATGAACTTCCCTCCTCTCCCATTGAGGAATATTAACAGGTTTGTGCCCAACAAGTAGTTGTTATGCAGGGTTATGAAAGATTCGAGGTGCCATGGGCATTTGACAGCACAAGACCTCTGTACATTACGCCATGTTTGAATCACATGGGATATTATCGGTCCATATCGTAATTGTATTGGGGTATTGGAGTATACTACATCTTGTAATCTTTGCAGTGAGACTGCTGCTGCCTCTAAGGAATGCCATGATACAGCAATTTCAGGGTCAAACCAGCTTATCAGGGGTCTCAGTGAGAATGACCAGAAGAAGTACAGCTTAAAATCTGGGATTGCCAAATGTTGGCGTGTTCTTTTAACTTAATTTTACGTTCGTTTTGTTTCTAAAGTATCCAGTATGAACTGTGCTGAGAAAGGACTCTACCCTTTGACAACATCATTGATGAGTAGGAAATATGGCTAGGAGTCCAAAATTCTAAACTTACACTCTAAGTCTTTGCAATATGGACTAGGGCTGCTTCCTCTTAGTCAATTAGGTAATTTATCGGTCGACCAAGACTTTGTTTGTCGAGTAGTCGTTTTTATGCTTTTCACACTGAATTAGTTATTTCCATAAGAAATAAGAAATGGACTTCTCTGTAAGCACAAGATTTCATTAATTTGGTCATCCTCAGACGAGTTCGCCAGCGGAGATTCCAATCATCCCAGTCCTCCATACATCCAGCCAGTTCCGTAGAGCTCTCCACACCTGTGTCCTTCCTCAGTATGTCCAGCACGTATGTTGGCGTGGGACGTCCTCTTTGTTGGTGCCCGTGTGTTGGCTCCCAGAGCACTAGCTTGTTAGCCGGAAGTCCCTGGTGTCGATGCCAGTGACCTGCAAGTTTCATCCTCCTGGATGCCACCTTGTCGCTCAGCCTTGGTAGTCCCCCGTACAGATGCTTGTTGGTTACATGCTCGTTCTGGTCGATGTTCAGTACCACATGCAGCATTCTGGTGTAGCATCCATCCAGAGAAGGTGGGCTTCAGGGTCCATGATTCACAGCCAAGTTCAAGTTCAAGTTTGTTTTTATTTGTCAGAACAAAATACAGGATACTTTATAATGAAATGCTTGTTTCTTATGAGCCCCTGAGAGTGTGCTGCATACAGTAAAGAGAAAGTAAGTACCAGGGACCCAGCAGACAGAGCGAGCGAGGTACTTTACACCATTGAGAGATTTTTTTAAGGGGATTTTCTCTCCACTTCCTTGGAGGAGAGGACGGACATGCTGGCCCTGCACTACTCCGTCAGAGCATGGAGTCTGGAACAGTCTCGTCCGCTAGAGCTCCGGCTGCTAGCACCTCAGTTCCGTCCGCTAGAGTTCCTACTGCTAGCGCCTTAGCCCCGCCGGCTAGTGTAGTCACTGCAGCTAGCACCCTTGTCCCTCCGGCTGTAGTCACTCCGACTGCTAGCACCTTAGCCCTGCCTGCTAGTGTAGGCACTACAGCTAGTACTTTTGGCCTTCCTACTAGAGAAGGAAGCTGGCTGCCATCATGGAGAACCCCTACCACCCCCTCTACGACGAGCTAATCAAGATGAGAAGCTCGTTCAGCCACAGACTCATACCCCCCCGACACTCAACTAACCGCCTCGGACAGTCCTTCATACCAGCGGCCATCAGGCTCCACAACAGTGGGCAGCGACTAGCGGCCTCCAGGCTCCACAACAGGGGGCAGCGACTGCTGCCAGACATTGACCTATAGGACTAATAGGAACCCAAGGAGGACAATAACACTACCTTATGCATACTGCACCTTATGTGACACTGTGAATACTGTGAATATATTTTTCAGTTAGTTAGATAATAAATTATATTGACCTATTTGTTTACACTGCTTGTGTTGTTTTTACTACCTGTACCCCCCCCCCCCTTCCCCCATGCTGCTATGATGCCTGAATTTCCCCAAGGGGATCAATAAAGGAATATCTTATCTTATCTTAGTGTAGCCCCTGCAGCTAGCACCTCAGTTTCCCCAGCTAGTGTAGCACCTACAGCTAGCACCCGAACCCTCTCGGCTAGTGTACCCTCTACAGCTAGCACCTCAGTTTCCCCCGCTAGTGTAGCACCTATAGCTAGCACCCGAACCCTCTCGGCTAGTGTACCCTCTACAGGTAGCACATTCCCCACGGCTAGCAGAGTCTCTGCAGCTAGTAGAGCTCCTGTACGTAGCTTAGCCCCTACTGCTAGTAAGGAATCCCCTGCTAGCGTAGCTCTGGCAGCTAGTGGAGCCTCTGTAGCTCACAAATCTCCTAAGGCTAGCCTAACCCCCGTTACCAGAGTCACACTCGGTGTGGTCACCTTGTCCCCCACAGCTAGGACTGATCCTTCAGCTAGTTTGTCCCCTGCAGCCAGCACAGCCCAGGAAGCTAGCTCAGCCTCTGCCGCTAGCCAGGACTCTACTGCTAGCTTTGCTTCTGCTGCTAGCTTAGCCCCCGCTTGTGCAACCCTGGCTGCCCCTGTTCCTCCTCCGGCTCCCAGGAAGACCCCGACTTCTGGTCTGGGTCCTGCTTCTGCTCCTGTCCCCGGGGAGTCACCTGTTCCTCCTCCGGCTCCCGGGGAGACCCCGACGTCTGGTCCGGGTCCTGCTTCTGCTCCTGTCCCAGAGGAGTCACCTGCACCTCCGGCTCCCGGAAAGACCCCGGCGTCTGGTCAAGAGTCAAGAGTCAAGAGTCATTTTATTGTCCCATCAGCTGGGAAATTTGTCTTGGGCTTACACCCACTACAGCCACAGATACATACATACAGACATGACACAACACAACTGAGTCCAAACAATACACAGTATAAAAGATACAGTAAAGTACCTGCACAGCAGGATGTCTGGCAACACCACATTAGAATAGTATACACAAATAATATAGTATTAATATTATAATATTATAGTATACACGATAATATAACAACCAAATATCCGTTATTCGATAGTTGCCCTTTAACTGGCACTATTTAAAAGTTTTACTGAGATCGGAATAAAGGAGTTTTTAAACCTATTTAGTCTAGTTTCAAGTTTCTTTAATAGTTGTCATACAGAAGTACAGAATACTTTCATACAAAATGCTTCTTACTGTTACGCTCCAGAGACTGTGCTAGACAAGATAGTATCAAATAACATAGTATAGCATGTAATTTAGAAGAAGAAAATGAGGTCACAGTGTTCGGTATAGACATATATATGTACAATGTTCTGA
This sequence comes from Notolepis coatsorum, assembly GCF_963971535.1. NCBI lineage: Eukaryota > Metazoa > Chordata > Actinopteri > Aulopiformes > Paralepididae > Notolepis > Notolepis coatsorum. Next base: position 125,505,848 of record NC_140171.1, read on the forward strand.
GTTACCATATAATATACAATACTATGCAGTGTACTAATGTACAGTACTATATAGTGCAAAGCAGAAATGGGATGAGGTACAATTTAGGTACAGAGCGTGGAACTCTAAACCTCCTCTCAGAGGGCAGTAGCTCATACTCGGCATGTAAGACATGGGAGCTCGGGGTCTGAGACTATTCTATTGGCTTGCCTTAGAGTAGCCTGTTCAAAAATAGACTGCAGGGATGGGTGACCTTTCACCCCTATGATTTTCCATGCAGTCTGCATCAGACGGACCAGTTTGGACTTTAATTGTACAGACAGGTTACCAAACCAAGCTGTAATACCGTATCTGATGAGACTCTCTAATACAGATTGGTAGAAAAGTAGCATACATTTTTTATCTACACCATGCACTCTAAGGCGATGTAGAAAGTGCAGTCGTTGTTGTAGTCTGCTACACAGGCTATCTACATGGGTGTTCCAGGTTAGTGTGTTAACGACAAAAATCCCAAGATATTTATATGAAGAGACCTGTGAGATGGACTGTGTGTGGATGACCACAGGCCTGTGGTCCCCAACACCTCTGGGGTCAAACACCATCTCCTCAGTCTTCTTAACATTTAAAACCAGACAGTTATTGTCGCACCAGTTTACAAACCTCTGGATTTCCGAATAATAGTCAGCTAGGTCACTGTCATTCTTAATTATAGCTAAAATGGCAGTGTCATCAGAACATTTTATGAAGCGGTTGTTAGGATAGATGCTTCTGCACTCGTTTGTATATAAGGTAAAAAGCACAGGTGAACTTACTATGCCCTGGGGAGCTCCAGTGGGCCCTCATTTATCAACAATTCTTATTTTTGTTGTTAAGCACAGAATTTAGAATGTGTGTACGTACAGAAAAATCGGGATTTATCACACGGGTCGTATGCACACTCCGTGTTGATAAATACCATTTGTTCTTACCGTCATGTTGAACAACAATTGGAGCGATCCAGGCAACGTGAAGGAGCTTTCAAACCACTGCTCCCCCAACCTGTAGTATATATCCATCAAGTGCCGGCCTTTCTTTCTCCCGAGAGAGTTAACGTCGGTCATTCTGATCGGAGTGTATATCCCACCACAAGCAAACACAGGCGACGCGCTCTCCAAGCTCCACGACGAGGTAAATAGAATCCAAGCAGCTAACGTTGACGCTGCTATTGTGGTTGTGGGTGATTTCAATAGCGCCAACCTGAGAAGAGTATTGCCAGACTTCTACCAGCATGTGACTTGTAACACCAGAGGCGGTAATATTTTAGACCATTGTTACTCGCAATTTAAGTGTGGATACAAGTCTCATTCTGCCAGTGGATTCGGCAAGTCTGATCATGATGCCATCTTTCTTTCACCGCAGTATAAACAAAGTCTCAAGCGCGCACCGGTAGTCTCGCGAGATGTGCAGAAATGGTCTGTGGAGTCAGAGGAAACGCTACAGGCTGCACTTGAATGTACAGACTGGGGGGTGTTCCGCGATAACACAGATAACATTAATGACTACACAGAGACAGTGCTGGACTTTGTTTGTACTTTGGTGGAAGAAACAATCCCCACTACCACAATTAGAGTTTACCCAAACCAAAAGCCCTGGGTAGACAAATCTGTCCGTGAGGCTCTGAAAGCGCGCACCTCAGCATACAAAGGCGGGCTTGTGGCAGGCAACATGAATGACCACAAGGTGGCGAGATACAACGTCAGGAGGACAGTAATAGAAGCAAAGAGGCGCTACAGGGATACAATTGAACTTCAATATGAACAGGCTGACTCTAGAGCTATGTGGCAGGGCCTCAGAACGATGACAGATTACAAAGGCACCTCCCTCAAGCTGAACAGTGACATCTCCTTAGCAAATTATCTCAATACCTTCTATGCGAGGTTTGAGGCTGGGAATAACAACACCAGCCTACAAACCACTGCAATGGAGGGGGGGGACACTGCTGATGGAGACTCAGTGTTCAGGGTAACAGAACATGAGGTGAGGAGGACCTTTAAGAAAGTGAATATCAGGAAGGCAGCAGGACCGGACGGTATCCCCAGCTGTGTCCTAAAAGTCTGTGCCGACCAACTGGCCCCGGTATTCACTGACATATTTAACCTGTCCTTGGAACAGGCTGTCATCCCCACCTGTCTGAAGAAGTCCACTATTATCCCTGTAACAAAAAAATCAAAGCATGCTTGCCTCAACGACTACCGCCCTGTAGCTCTCACCTCCATAGCCATGAAGTGCTTTGAGAAGCTAGTAAAGGGCTACATCTGCTCCTCCCTCCCCATCAACCTGGACCCCCTGCAATTTGCATACTGCCCCAACAGGTCCACGGAGGACGCCATAGCCCATGTGCTGCACACAGCAGCATCACACCTGGACAAGAGGCAGGGGAACTATGTGAGAATGCTGTTCATCGACTACAGCTCAGCATTCAATACCATAGTCCCCTCCAAACTCATAGCCAAGCTCAGGGACCTGGGCTTGAACTATGACCTCTGCCAGTGGGTCTTGGACTTCCTGACGGGCAGACCCCAGGTGGTGAGAGCACCTCCTCATCCATCACTCTCAACATAGGGGCCCCCCAGGGCTGTGTTCTGAGTCCCCTCCTCTACTCCCTGTACACACATGACTGTGTGGCACAGCGGAACAACAACACAATCATCAAATTTGCTGACGACACAGTAGTGGTGGGCCTGATCTCTGCAAACGACGAGAGGGCCTACCTGGAGGAGGTCAAGGTTCTAGCGGGATGGTGTCAAGAGAACAGCCTCTCCCTGAACGTCAGCAAAACAAAGGAGATGATTGTGGACTTTAGGAGGTCAGGGGTCAGGGACTACAGCCCCCTCAGCATCGACGGGGCACCGGTTGAGAGAGTGAACAGTTTTAAGTACCTCGGAGTCCACATATCCGAGGACTTGACATGGACCACACACATTGACAGTGTTGTGAAGAAGGCACGGCAACGCCTCTACTTCCTCAGGCGCCTAAGGAAGTTCCAAGTCAGTCAGAAGACCCTTAAGAACTTCTACTCATGTACAATAGAGAGCATCCTGACTGGCAATATCACCTCCTGGTTTGGGAATAGCACCGCACAAGACCGTAGCAGACTACAGAGAGTGGCCTGTTCAGCCGAACGCACAATTGGAGGGGGGCTTCCCACTCTCCAGAACATTTACAACAAGCGGTGCATGGGTAAGGCTAAGAGAATTATCAAAGACTCCAGACACCCAAACAACTGCCTCTTTGAACTGCTGCGGTCAGGCAAGCGATACCGGAGTCTCATGGCAAGCACAGAGAGACTCAGAAGAAGCTTCTATCCCCAGGCCATCAGGATGCTCAACGAACAATAACACTATGTAACAACCATCAAATGCACTCACAGCACACACATCCACACGCACACACTCACTTTAAACAAACAACTCACTGCAGCCCTCACTTTACCCACTTTAGAACACCTAAACACACTTTATATTTATTGGTAAAGAATTTGCACTACAACCCATACCTCATTACACCTTACTGTAAATTGTACCTAAATTGTACCTCATCCCATTTCTGCTTTGCACTGTATAGTATATTGTATATTATTATATTGTATAGTATATTGTATGGTAACTCAGTTACTTCTACTCTGCATTGAACATTGTATATATGTACATACTGAACACTTCTATTTTATACTTGCTATACTTATTTTATAATTATCGGAGGGTTATGTATATAACCCAGTTCTATGAGTTATGGTGCGCTCAGCACCTGTCTGCACTGTACTTCACTTCGTGCACGAGCACTGAATAAAAAATTCCACCATGTACCTTTACATCCCAACATCCGTCTGACCACACCCCCTTCCGCTTACCTTCATAAGCAGGTGTGTGGTCACCTACTCGCCTCCTTCCCAAACTTTCACCACAAGGCGAGATCAAGGGCCGCAGCGGCGTCCAGGTGCTGAGCGCACCATAACTCATAGAACTGGGTTATATACATAACCCTCCGTTCTATGTCGTTATGGCTTGCTCAGCACCTGTCTGCAACAGGGGCTGAGCGGGAGCCATAGCCCGACAAATGTACCCCGCTGAGGCCCCCCACAACCATCAGACCGGGGAGGACCGAGCCCCCCCGACCCTCCCTAATGGAGGATACCCCCCCTATTGGAGGTTCACGGGAGGGCGACGGATCCGACCGTGCGAAGAGGCACTCAAGCAACCCAACGCACAGGGTGAGCAGACCGTGGCTTGACCCCATGACTACACACACGCACAACCCGCATGCCACCCGGGAACGAACGAAGGAACAACCTCGTTACTGCCCCCAAAATCACGGAGTCAAGAGCAAACCCAACCCCGTGGCAAGGCCGTAGCAGCGGAGCGTGAAGGAAGACCCAGACCCACTGAAGGGACTGGATCCCCTGGAAAAGGGGGCCCGGAGAGGTCAATGATGCCAGGCATCAAGACCCCACCAGGTGGTCACCTAGTGACACCGCCCCCCACATCGCCTCCAAGAGCGGGCCCTTTCCCCCCAATAGCACACCGCCTGGCATACTGACCCTGCAACACAGGCAGTCAGCATGGCCGTAAACACTCAAAAGGTTAACCAACGGAAGCAGGCAGCGTACCGGGGAAACCAGGCAACAGGTGTAACCTGAGCCTGGAGCACTGCGGACGAGACAGGCGCCAAAGGAGTCAGCTGAAACAGCCCTCCCGGCGGAAGGGGCGGATGCTGGCGTTGTTGATCACCATGACGAAGCCTCCATCAAAAAAAAACCACCCAGAGGGGTCAGGCAGAGAAGGCTGACATGATTGGCAGACGTCATGAACGTGCAGGGGCACACTCAACCGGACAACCCGGGAGTTGACACTGCTCCAACACACCAGGGAATCAACCACCCTGTCGTTACCATATGCGGTGGTTGTTCCTATAACCCCTAAAGAAAAAAGGGGTTATCCCAGGTCTACGGTACCAACGAAACTTTACTTCGGACCGGGCCCGGCGGCTCGGGAAGCACACAGGGTTACCAGAGGAGGTCCAGAAGACCACCCCAACAGCCCCCTCTCCGCCATGCGTGAGAGAGGTGCGGAGAAGAGAACCAGCCCCTTATGATAGTGCCAGGTACAAAAAAGTACCCAACAAGGGTCTCTATAACGCCTAACCTTGTGACGCCCCGGGCCGACCCGGCCTTTTTCCCCCTGGAAAAAGCCCAAGTCCCTCAGGGTACCAGAACAGCAGATCTGCATCCCCGGCAGACAAACGGGTTAACTGACCTGGACCTGCGTGACCAGAACCAGTCCCGTGCCCTAACCACGCCGACATGCCTACTCCAGGAGAAGGGGCAGATATGCGTTGTAGGCTCAATTTGCCTATCTAAGCCAGGATACGTCTTCAACGCGCTCACACCACATTGACTTGGGCTGTCTTGTTACTCACTGTTTGATGTTGTTGATAGTTGCATCCGATGGGTTCGAACCGGTTGAGTTTTATGGAAGGAGTTGCGTAAAGTTTCAAATAATAACGGAGCAAACAAATGAAACAAAACAGGCTCCAGACTTGTACTAAAAAGGTTTCAAAACAAACAGGCGCAGCAAAAGGGTTTCAAATAAACTCATAATGATTCTAAACAAAGTCTTTCTTTTCTGTCTTCTGCGCTGTGTGTGTGTGTAGCAAGCAAGCGGTTGAAAAACTGTTTCTCGTCTGGCGTGCGTTTACACACAGCTGTGCCATAATTAATAGGAGAACCATGGTGCCATTTTACGAGGCGACCAGTGGCGGCGCTATTTAGTCAAAACTATTAAATCAAATGAAATGGCTCCTACATTACCGGCCCCTATTGTTATGGGCAGGCTCTAATAACAATACAAAATCAAAAAACTGCTGGAGCCATACAAAATGTTCAAAACAAAATAAATACATGTGAGGTGGGAAACAGGCATGGTGTACAGGCCTGTTTGAATCTTCAGTACCTAATTTGAGTTTGGCACCAGCAGGCAAATCTTGCTGATGGGCCTTTCAAGTACACTGGTCTTTGTCTGAAGACGCACACTTCTCACAAGTCCTCTTGAGTCTGGCATTGTTTCCAGGACTCTAGCCAACATCCAGGATCCTCTTGGTGCATTCGTGTCAGCTATGATCACAATGTCTTCCTTTTCAAAGTTCCTGCGGATGCGGTTCCATTTTTGACGTACATTCATAAGAGGTAGGTCAGGTGTTATTCTATCTCTTGGCAGGTCTGCCATCTTCTGTTCTCCGACAGATCCATTGAGACGTCGACATGTCACACATTCAGAAATAATCTTTCTTGCCAATGAGTTGGCACAAGGAATCCAATACTTTTGTCTCAGTGAGGAGAGCATGTGGTTTCTCCCACTGTGTCCTACTTGCTTATGGATCTTTCTAAGAACGAGCTTTGACACATGATGGTCCTTTGGGAGGATGGCAGGGTGCTTTGCATCTTCTGGCATGGCTGCTCTGCTTAATCTCCCACCCACTCTTAATATTTCGTTTTCAAGTTTGGGATCAAGCTTGTAGATTGAACTGTGTTTCTGCACGTTCAAACTTCCTTTCTGCAATGTTTTGATTTCCTCTTGAAATCCTTGGGTTTGACAGAATTGAACAACGGCTATCTCTGAAGTGTCCAGTTCATCCAGAGAGAGGTTGTGTGCCTTTACAGCGTTTTTGAATTTTTTCATCTCTACTTCAATTGTCTGTCTTTGTTTGTCTGTGTCTGGTTCTTGAATTTGCATCAGATCTTTCCTTTTTCTACTCAACTGCAAAAGGTGAGTTCTCAAATACAGCATCCATGCTACAGCTCTTTTCAATTTGTAGAAACTTGAGTAGTGGTGTATGAGAGTGCTAGTAGGATCTTGATCTGTCATCTGAATGGTATTGACTGTAACCTTCTCTCTTTTGACTTCCGGATCGTCGGCTGGTATGGGGGTGAGATCAGCAGGTAAGTTAGGCCATGTCTCTTCTTTTTCCTGTAGGAAGTCTGGTCCCTTCTTCCAGTTTTCACACTTTAAAAATGCATCAGCTGTAAGACCTCGGGACACATGGTCTGCAGGGTTGATCTTGATGTTCACTTGGGTTCTGAATGTATCTTCATCCACATTCCTGTTCACTTTCACTGCTAGTACTGCAGCAGTAAGTTCCATTCTGGGTGTTGTAATCCGTTTCAAGGGGGCGTCTCTTGCCTTTGCCATGATTACACGCAGTCTGCGTTTCTTTGGGTGGCGTACTCCATGGTGAGTCCTTCTTTTGTGAAACTCCACATCTTTCTTGAATTTCCTTTTTTGGATCATGAGGTCATTCAAATGTATTATTGATATGCGATTGCCGGAAATATGGGTTGGCTGCTTATGGCTTATTGTGGGTTTGTGTAGAAGCCCACTAACCACCCATCCAAGTCTTGTCTTTACAGCATAGGGCCCATTACCCTTGCTATTAATTACTGCCCACGGTTCCATAAACTTAGCTGCATCATTACCAATCAGGAGTCCAATATCTGCATCAATATATGGCAACTTAACCTCTTTTAGGTAGTTCCATTCTTGCACATCATCCTGAGTGGGAATTTGTTGCTTGGTTACAGGAATTTCTGTTTGAGTATAGAGTGGTGGCAGTTTTAGGAAATCATCTCCTTCAAGACTTGACACTTCCAGCCCATTGATTCGGTTAATACTTATGACCCTTTCTTGTCCTAGAGTACGAAGTAGGATTCGAGTTGGTGTCGCCTTAGCATTCAGTTGCTTCCTTAAAGCTTCAGTACAGAAGGTTCCAGTGCTTCCTGGATCAAGGAAAGCGTACGTTTGAAGTACCTGATTCGAATTTGACAACTTGACTTGCACAGGAACAATTGACAATTTTTGTTGGTCACCGGCCCCAGTATGGATAGGCCTTTTCATGGTGACTAATGCACTGCCCACTGACATGCTATCGGTGCTTGGACTAGTTTGACTTGTATCTTTTTTAAATTCAATGTGCAACACAGTAGGATGCTTCTTTGTACATATCTTACAAGTCACACGTCTTTCACAGTCCTTACTCATGTGACCTTGAGTCACACAACCGAAACATAAACCATTTACTTTAAAGAACTCAACTTTGTCTTTGTGTATTTTCTTATCCAATGTCTTGCACAGGTCTGTGCTGTGGTTTTCTTTGCAAAAGAAACATGTTTTCTGTTGCACGGCTGCAGAGCTGCTTGTGCTTGACTGTGACTTTGGTTCTGAGGATTCGGTTACTGTGGCAAAACTGCTCTTAGTGTATGATGAAACTGGTATGTATTTCAAATTACTATTTCGGGGAGAAGGGATTGTCCTCTTGTCTTTCGGTTTTGTGTCTTGTATTTCTCCAAAGAGGGGATCAATGGCAATGTTTGCTTGCCTTTCAATGAAATTTACAAGTTGTGGGAACTTAGCTCTTCTGTGTGTACGCTCATAGTAACCATATGCTACTGTCCTCCACCTCTCTCTGTGCTTGAATGGCAGTTTTGACAAGACAGATTTCAAGTGTGTAGGATTGTTCATGTCTTGCAGAATTTCATTATTGCTCATAGCATTGCAGCATGTTCTCAAGAAGAGTGAGTATTTGTGTAAGGCTTTACCATCTTCCGATCGGATTGCATCCCAATTCAGAATTTGTTCCTGATAGGCAGCAGCAATGAAAACCTCATTTCCAAAATGTTTGCGTAGCAGCCGTTTTGCTTTCACATAGCCTTTTTGGGAATCCATGTGAAGGCAGCTTCTCACAATTGCCTTTGGTTCTCCATCTGTAAACTGTTCAAGAAAGAGCAGTCGATCTCTGTTGTTACTTGTCTTGCTTTCTATACAATGTTCAAATGTACTAATGAAAGAGACATAACTTAATGGATCACCTTTAAAAACAGGAATCTCTCTAGAAGGCAAGAGTGAGAACCTCTGTTCTTGAATTAACATTTCTGTGATTTCATTTTGTTTTCTCAAAATGTCCATCATGGCTCCGCCTGGTTGAACATTAACCTGAGCACCATCTTGCAAGCCAAAGTTTGGGTTAGGCTGTTGGGGTTGTTGGTGAGCAACAGATATTCGTGACCTTGTAGGCTGCTGTGCCATTTGTTTCTGTGGCTGCCGTAATTGACCACTAGGGGCATGTTGAGACCTTCGTCTCAGTGGTGGATGGGAAGCTGCTCCTTCAAATTCATAATTTTCATCATCATCATAATCATCATCATCATCATCATCATTATTCTCTTCAGCCTCATCATCCTCTTCATAGTCATCATCTTCCTCTTCATCATCCAATCCATGATTAACCTTCTGGCTGTCCACTGGTAAGGATCGCATTGAGTCAAAATAAAGTGGATTGATGTGGATTAAGGGGTTAACATCAAGCCTGGTGTCTACATGTTTAGTAACATCCAGAACCTTTAACATGGCATCAGCAGCTGCAATTTCCACTTCTAATTCAAATGCTTCCTTTCTTGCTTTGAGCTGTGCCTCCTGAAATTCAAATTCTTGTCTTTGTTTGAGATAAGCAGAACGTGTGGCTAGATTGGCTCTTTCGGCCTCGACCTGTCTTAATGCTGCGGTGCTTGAAGTGGATTTCATGCCAACTGAATTATTGCCAAATGATTTCACACTTTGTGCTGGTGTCACTGCTGGTGTCACTTCTGGTGGCTTTTGTGCCATAGCTGCAGGGGCATTATTTATCCATTCTATAACCTTATCATGAAATTCACATATGATTTTGAACTTCGGCATGTACCACTGATCTTGTTCTTCTGCCGCTTCCTCTTCTGATAACAGCTGCTGTACTGTTTTGTGAAGTGATTTGAAGTCATTTGTTTTAGAATTAAATTCATTGTATTCTTGTTTAACCAATTCAACATTTCTGTAATCAACCATAAGTGATTGTAACACATTTCTTTTGCTTGTGAGTTGTCCAAGTTTAGCTTTTCTTCGATTACATTGTTTTGTATAATTAGCCTCAAGTGCCCGTTGCGTGGGTTTCACTTGTCTCTTTCCCTCAACCACAGGCAAGTTAACATTTGTGTCAGAAGTGTGAACGGTGGTAACTTCAATCACAGCAGCTGCATCAGAAGCTTCAGTCACAATCACAGCAGCTGTATCAGAATGGCCCAATTCCTCTTTATCTTGTCCAGACATCGTTAAGCAGCATCTATTTATCTATTTATAACGGTGCACAGGTTTATTTGATGACGACATATATTCCTTCAAATCCACTTTAAATGCGTGTCTTTGGCGTTCATTTATCCACATGATATCGCACATTGCATTATCTTTAATAGAATCACACATCCATTAGATACTTTGATCCTCCAATTCTATTTTGAAATGCGCGTCTTTGGCGTTCATTTATTCAATCATATTGCACAGTCCATTGTTTTCAATAGCGTGACACATCCAGTAGATCCGTTTGATACCATTTTATTCCATTACTTGTGTCCGTATCAGAGAGTTTTTCAACTTGATTGTAGGCTCAATTTGCCTATCTAAGCCAGGATACGTCTTCAACGCGCTCACACCACATTGACTTGGGCTGTCTTGTTACTCACTGTTTGATGTTGTTGATAGTTGCATCCGATGGGTTCGAACCGGTTGAGTTTTATGGAAGGAGTTGCGTAAAGTTTCAAATAATAACGGAGCAAACAAATGAAACAAAACAGGCTCCAGACTTGTACTAAAAAGGTTTCAAAACAAACAGGCGCAGCAAAAGGGTTTCAAATAAACTCATAATGATTCTAAACAAAGTCTTTCTTTTCTGTCTTCTGCGCTGTGTGTGTGTGTAGCAAGCAAGCGGTTGAAAAACTGTTTCTCGTCTGGCGTGCGTTTACACACAGCTGTGCCATAATTAATAGGAGAACCATGGTGCCATTTTACGAGGCGACCAGTGGCGGCGCTATTTAGTCAAAACTATTAAATCAAATGAAATGGCTCCTACATGCGTGTTGATCTAAAACATGAAAAGAGGGCGCCACCCAGACGGGCCGGTGTGAACCGCGCTCGGTGGCCCACCCCAAGGGCGTGAGACCCCTCTACCTATGTTCAGATCCATTCCGTTATCATCCCCCAGATATGAACGAGAATCCGTCGAGAACCAGTAACAGGTTCTCGGAAGAGGACAAAACCTTGTGGTATAATATAATGTTATCATGTAAAGATATTCCCCTCCCCTGTGTCCCCTTACCTGTGCCCCCCCCCCTCTCTGTGGAATAAGACATTCCCCTCCCCTTTCTCTCCAATCCTATGCCCCCCCCCCTTTCTCCCCAATCCTGTGCCCCTCTCCCCAAACCTGTATCCCCCCCCCCCCCCATTTGACCTATCAAATGGGACCACATCCCCCCCTTGTTAAACTATATAAGTCTCCTCCCAAGATCAATCCAGGTCTTTTCACCTGGGTCATTTCAGCTGACTACCTGGGGAGAGCCCTCAGCCATTCTCTCTATAATTCTATCTGTTTGGTTAATAAACCTTGTTATTGTCCAAACCTCGGTTGACTGAGAACATTCTTCTTCAGGATATCCACAAATATCCCACAACCTCCATCCCAGTTGCTTTATAAAAACGCCGTTTTAACCACAAGCAACCAAGGCGTACTAGCTACCCGCATGATTCTTAACAGAACACCCCGAGCTAGCACTATGCATCAGGCCACGTGAGCGGATCGGCGCGGCCGAGAAATCCGCTCTTCGCTCTTTAAAGCTTGGTCCGCTCCGCTAATCGCTCATGTTGACCCCGCCCCCAAGTCGCTCTCTGCTCGCTCCCCACTCACCTTGAATCGAGCGCTCCCCGCTCCCCGCGCCAGATCGCTCGGCAGTTTTTCTTTTTCTTTTTTGGAGCATGGTGTAAATGAGCTCAAACTACAACAGTCTACACCCCCTGGGCCCCTTAACAATTGTTTGTATTGAGCCGCATTGTAATTGTAGCCATTCTGCAATGTTAAATAACGTTGTTTATCCATTCACTAGCTCTACTAAGCGATGATAGGCTAGCCGAGCCACAATGCTATGGTCGCTGCCATTAACGTTAGCATGTAAGCTAACGTCAACAACAATGGCGTCGATACTTTTTTTAACAGGAGTGAGTGTGGGCGTCATAGATATCTATGGTGGGCGTCTCTACAGTGACGAAGCCTGAACCCTTCTCATTGGTTGAAAATGGCCTTCATGTTTGTACATCGCCATCTGTTGCTTTGGCATTGTACTGCATGTATATATTACATCAACAGTGTTAAACCACTGTGAGCGGCCTGGAGTGGATTGGAGCGGAGGAGAACTCTCGCTCCGGACGTCGCGCCGACTCATTTTAAAACCCACTCCTCGCTCACGTCAAAACGGCCCGCTCCGCGCCCCGCGCCGCTCACGCTCCGATCCGCTCACATGGCCTGCTATGCATGCGTCGGGACACAACCACATCAACGAATAGGCTATTTAGACCTTTCATTGAATCCCCAAGGCGCCTGGGGGAAACGACAAGAAGGGTGTGGTGCTTCCTATACTCCACACTCTTTTATTTAAAAAGAAGGAAGCACCAACAGACATGAATCCCATTTGACACAGCTGAGGGTAAAAACGGTTTACATTTTTACATCCAGTCACCCCTATCACAGAGGATTTTAGACTGAAAATTCCCCAGAGAGCCTTCCCACGTGAGTCGTAGAATGAAAAAGCCATGGTAACTTCGAGTCATGTGACCAACCGACTCAAGTTACACATAAAATCGAGCGTAGTGGACCCGTAAGTCCTACGCTCTATCCCGACACTTTGACAACAACAGATCGTACGTACAGATCTAACTCACGGAAGCCATCGTCAATAGCAACGTGCGTAGTGACGTATGCTATGACGGGGGGAAACCCAACACTCAACGCCTGTTAATAGGAGCAGAGTCAGGGCAACCCTTCCCCCCCCCCCCCCCCCCCCCCCCTCCCTGCCAAGTGGCCTGACGGCTTGTCCCCGACTGGCCTAACAGGAGATGAGTAAACCCCCCTGACCAATCAGAAGAGGGAAGGAGGGGTTTATTCGGTACCCCCTCACAAGCCCTTCCCCCTGCACACAATAACAACTTTAGCATATGATACCTTTGGTAGAATGCTAATGAAATAGCGCAAGCTAATACAATGCACGCTACCCACAGATAACTGTGAACAGGGTTTACAACAAAACCAAGTCGCGTGTGTGTGTGAATCCTACACCCGCATCCTATGTTGTACATAGAAAAACACTGATAGAGAGAGCGAAACGGCTGGGCCGTGGTACGTGTTCATACAAGCATTACTGCAACTAACACAACAGTGTTGTAGCTCAACATTACTTGTGTAAGCAACAGACCATACAACTAGCCTCTACCTGCATGTGGAGTCTCAGGCCGAGGTAGAAAATCTTTCTATAACCGAGTGTAGGCTGCAGACCTTGCTTAAGCTCATAACACGAACGTAACCAGAGCCAGAGATTGTGTTCCGGAGATAAATGACTGGTCGCTCCAGTAAGCCAACCGCCTCGCCGATTTCCCTTGAGGAACCGGCTTGCGTAACGGCTCCCACACCACCTCCGGACAGAGGAGCGCGGCCATCGGCCTATCAAGCCGTGGCACGCCCTCTCTCAAACCCGCCACCTGCGTAACTTGTACGTAGGCGGGGATGAGGCCAATGATGTGGGACACCACCTGGCCCCGACGAACATAGGCCCCCATTGAGGGGAAAAATGGGTAGACAACGTCCACCCCTCTCACCGGGCGACGCTGCCAGAGATGACCTATTAGATCATCAGGGACAGGAACAGGCAGTGGCTGCGGCAGCGGCACGCCGTTTGCAACGGCCGCCACCGCCATAAGCTCGGGAAACAAAGCCTGCAGTTCCCCCTGCAGACTTTCCTCCACCGAGCCCGCATCCCTCACATACAGCAGGCTTCGACTGGTCAAGGAGCCACACTCCGATGTGGCTGATAGTAGGGCATCCTGCCGACGAGTCAGAGGGTCTTCCCCGACATCTTCAAACAAGGCGCCCCAAGGAGACATTTCACCCCCCTCCAGTGTTACCTGGACGGGCGGGATACATGTCTCCACCGGGCCTTCAAATAAGAACCCGTCCGCCTCTATCATGTAATCCTCTGTTTCCATCGGGCAGGTAGAGACCGACGCATCCTCACTGGGCTCCAGCAACTCACCAAACCCAGGCCGTTGGCGTCTGCAAGCCACCATCTTGCGACGGGAGCGAGCAGACGCAAAAGGTTTGCGTCTCAAATCCTCTGGAACCAAAGGAACCGGCCGCTCAACAGCGGACGATTCCCCGGAAGCAGAGGAACCAGAGCCAGGACCAGGCCATCGCAGAGGCGACGGCACCGGTGCACCAGCTCCTTGGAAACTACCCATCGGACGCCTACCGGGCGTGGCTGTCAACCACGAGAGAGGCAACAGCCCTGCACCAGAACGCACGACGGAGGCGGAAATGGAGAACCGCTGGTGGAGAGTGGCTCTGCGACTCTCCGAAGTAGACATTATGACTTAGATTTTTCTATCGAATATTTATGAGAGAAGAAAAAAATAAGCACAATGTAAACACGTCTCAACTTTCTTCAGCTAACAACCTCGTCAAGTGGGGATCTACCGAAGGCACTTCCTTGTGGTGAAAGTGAAGAAGGAGGCTAGTAGGTGACCACACACCTGCTTATGAAGGTAAGCGGAAGGGGGTGTGGTCAGACGGATGTTGGGATGTAAAGGTACATGGTGGAATTTTTTATTCAGTGCTCGTGCACAAAGTGAAGTACAGTGAAGACAGGTGCTGAGCAAGCCATAACGACATAGAACTATTTTTGTCTAGCACAGTCTCTGGAGCGTAACAGAAAGAAGCATTTTGTATAAAAGTATTCTGTACTTCTGTATGACAACTAATAAAGAAACTTGAAACATGAAACTAGCTGTTGTATCTTTACGCTTATGAAAACATTAAATAATATGTATAGGCGATAGGCCGATCGTTTTGCCTTAATAGCCTATATTCTCAAATGGCATTTAATGGCTATCCGCTGTGGGCTATCTCCTCGCGGACGGACCAGTATACCTTATATCATATCATATTCCTATATGGCTCCAAGGAATCGTGGGGCTCTGGGGAATAAAGGTTGGGAACCCCTGCTATAGCCCATATCCTTTATAATGTTATAGGCTATTTTATTTACAGTTTACTCTATCAGCCTACCCAGCATGTAATACGTTCTTTGTTAGAACTCAACTCATTATTATTTTGTGCATAGATTGCAGAAATACGGGAACGTTTTGATTATATTTAAAAGGCTTTGACATTGTAGAACGAAATAGGTGGAATTTCGAAGTTGTAAGTTGCAAAGCCTTTTAAATATAATCAAAACGTCCCGTATTTCTGCAATCTATGTGCAAAATAATAACGAGTTGAGTTACGCGGAGCGCAGTCAGTACACCCTGTAGTATTCCGATAACGCTATATATAAACCATGCTGCATTCATTCGGAAAGAAAGACCTATTCCAAATGCTATTTATAGGGTTTTGACAATAATTACACTACTGTCGCTATTTTACAATTAACTATAATGAATTATGGGGGGTCATACCGAACACGTCAGTCAAACTAATGCACGAAAGCTTATTTCCGCGTCTGCAGTCTCCATATTCTACCGCTGGGCGCCAGGTACGCATGGTCCGAGCTGTGCGTATATATACGCACAAAGTCAAGCACACGTTCAAATTGATAAGTCCCACACTTTGCTTAGAAATGATCGTACGCACTGGTTACGCACATATCTGTGCGTTCGCACCATTGATAAATGAGGGCCCTGAGGGTTCTAGATTCTGAAAGAGTGCCGTTAACACTGACCCGCTGTGTACGGTTAGTTAAAAAGGAATGATACCATTTTATAATGAGAGGGTGGACATTAAGCCCATTCAGCTTCTCAATTAAAAGGTGCGGCTGTATCGTATTAAAAGCTGAACAAAAATTTACAAATAAAAGTCAGACATAAGAGGTAGGATCCTCTAAGTGCTTAGATATAAAATGAACCAAGGCTGAGGCCGCATCATCAGTACCTGTATTACACCTATAAGCAAACTGAAAAGGATCCAAAGAACAGCTGACATCAGTTTTCACTAGATTGATAATTATTTTCTCTAAACACTTCATGACCACTGAGGTCAAAGCAACTGGTCGAAACTTAAAGTCATTATTTTCCTTGCAGCTAGCTTTCTTAGGAACAGGAATAATAATCGAGTCTTTCCAGATGGACGGAACAGTGTGAGAGTCCAGAGACTTCTGGTAGATTGGGCACCAGGCCTCTGCCAGCTCCTCACTGCATGACTTCAGCATGCGGCCAGAGATGCCATCCGGTCCAGAGGCCTTCCCAGGGCAGATGTTGGAGAATAGTCTCTGAACCACACATGGATCAATTATAATTGGTTCTTCTAATGCAGGTAGTGCCTGGAGAGCCGTTACTTGCTCCTGTGAGAAGTCGGCAGTCTCAAACCTGGCATAAAAGTTATTAAGTTTGTTGGCCTTCTCACCCTCATTTAGAACACTGGGTCTGCTTCTGCTCCTGTCCCCGGGGAGTCACCTGCTACACACACCACACACACACACACCACACACACACACACACACACACACACACACACACACACATAGAGGACGCGACCCTGGTCAGACGCCTCTGGTTTTAGCTCCGCAACGATGTACTCACTTTTAGCTATTATGTTTGTTTTTGCTACTTTTTTATTTAAAGCAACACTGGCGGGTACGTCATACGACCGTCAGACACTTATGGACCTGAACCCCGGGCTCAAAGAGGAGTTTGGAGACACTTTTGACCTAGAATGGCCAGCAGAAATCAGACGGGAGAATGGCGGCAAAGAAAAGAACAAAGGCGACGGCAGGAGAAGACACAGAGGAAGACGAGGAGGTATCAGATTGAGACTAAAAAGAGCTGCTTACCGCCCAGCAATTCCATCCATCTTTCTGGCGAATGCCCGTTCGTTGGAGGGTAGGATGGATGATCTGAGAGCGAGGGTCCGGTTCCAACGGGAGATGAGAGACATCAACATTATATGTCTCACAGAGACATGGCTCACGTCGACGACCCCAGACAAAAGCGTCTCTCCCTCGGATGCCTTCACAGTCTTACGTGCAGATCGCAACGCTGGCTCAGGAAAGACCATCGGCGGCGGAGTCTGCCTCATCACGAACAATTCCTGGGTTAATCCCGAGGGGGTGCAGGTCCTCTCAAACTCGTGTTCGCCGGACTTGGAACATCTTTCTATCCTATGTCGTCCGTTTCACCTCCCGAGGGAGTTCACAGCAGTCGTCATGACTGCCGTGTATATTCCCCCACACGCGAACACGGGCAAAGCGCTGGGCGAATTACACGATCATCTCAACAGACACCAGATCAAACACCCAGACGCAGCGATGGTAGTGGCCGGCGATTTCAACCAGGCCAACCTGAAGAAAGTGATGCCGTCCTTTTTCCAACACATCGCTTGCTCCACCAGAGGGAAGAACACACTCGACCACTGCTATTCCCCGTTCAAAGCGGGTTACAAGGCAGTAGCCGCTCCGCCATTAACGGGGTCCACAAGCTCGAGCGATCATGACTCCATCTTGTTATTTCCGGCATATCAACAGAGATCACGTGACGCCGTCGTGTCACGTGAGACTAAGAAGTGGACCGACGAATCAGAGGCCACGCTCAAGGACGTGCTTGCAGACACGGACTGGGATATGTTCATAGGAAGTGCCAGTGACGTCAGTGAATTAGCAGACATAGTGGTGTGTTATATAACAACAATAGCTGATGGTATTGTCCTCAGGAAAACGGTGCGGATTTTCCCAAACCAGAAACCGTGGGTGGATAGCACTATTAGAGCAGCTCTGAACTCTCGTACCACCGCCTACAACCTGGGTAGAGAGTCAGGAAACATGGAGGAGTATAAGGCTTCAGTCTATACTCTACGCAAAGCAGTCAAACTTGCTAAGAGGACATATGCTGACAAACTGGAGACACAAATGGCACAAAACGACACAAGAGGATTATGGCAGGGACTGAAGTCAATAACTGACTATAAAGTCAGCGCCCCGTCAATGGGGAGCGACGACGCCTCCCTCGCGGACAAGCTCAACACCTTCTACGCTCGGTTTGGTGTAGACAGTGGCGCTGCTGGCTCTCCGGCTAGTGACGTCACTGGCGCGCCGGCTGTTGTGGAGGGGGGGGGGCAACCGCGAGGGGGGGGGGACGCTCTCTCGTTGTCGGAACACAGTGTGAGAAGAGCATTTATGCAGGTGAACACCAGGAAGGCTGCTGGCCCAGATGGCATAACAGGACGTATACTCAAGACCTGTGCCAACCAGCTGGCCCCTGTGTTCACCGTCATATTTAATCAATCACTGGCGGAGTCAGTGGTCCCTGCCTGCTTCAAGAGGTCTACCATCATCCCTGTGCCGAAGAAACCCTCCCCAGCATGTCCAAATGACTACAGACCGGTGGCACTCACCTCTGTGGTCATGAAATGTTTCGAGAGGCTGGTCAAGGACCACATTTGTGCCTCCCTCCCCAGTGATATGGACCCTATGCAATTTGCATACAGGACAAACAGGTCCACCGACGACGCGGTCTCCCAGGTACTGCACAGCACCCTCTCGCACCTTGACCGTCAGAAGGGGGGCTATGTGAGACTGTTGTTCATTGACTACAGCTCAGCGTTCAACACCATAGTCCCCACCAGACTGGTGGACAAGCTGATCGAGCTAGGTCTGAGCTCCGCCCTGAGCGCCTGGGTACTGGACTTTCTGAGCGAAAGACCCCAGGCGGTCAGGGTGGGGGGTCAGACCTCCAACACCATCACCCTGAGCATCGGGTCCCCCCAGGGCTGTGTTCTGAGCCCCCTGCTGTACTCACTCTACACACACGACTGTGTGGCCAAGTTCAGCTCCAACTCCATAGTGAAGTTCGCAGATGACACGGTGGTGGTGGGGCTGATCTCGGACAACAACGAGAAGGCCTACCGGGAGGAGGTGGAGGTACTGGAACGCTGGTGCCAGGACAACAGCCTGCTCCTGAACATTGGCAAAACCAAGGAACTGATCGTGGATTATAGGAGAGGACAGCAGGGGACACACACACCACTGATGATAAACGGGGCTACCGTGGACAGGGTGAGCAGCTTCAAGTACCTGGGGGTCCACATCTCAGAGGACCTGACATGGTCAACACACATAAGCACAGTAGTAAATAAGGCGAAACAGCGTCTCTACCACCTGAGACAGTTAAGGAAGTTCAGAGTATCGGGGAAGATACTCCAGTCCTTCTACTCAGGAGCTGTAGAGAGCATCCTGACCGGAAACATCACTGCCTGGTATGGAAACAGCACGGCACAGGACAAGAAGGCCCTACAGAAAGTGGTGCGCTCAGCCGAGCGTACCACGGGTATTGCACTACCCCCCCTGCAGGTTCTATACAACAAGAGGTGCAAATCCAGAGCCTGCAGGATAATGAAAGACCCTCACCACCCCAATAACAGCCTGTTTCAGCTGCTGAGGTCAGGCAGACGCCTGCAAATCTCAGCTACTAGGACAGAGCGGTTTAGGCTCAGCTTCTTCCCCCAGGCCATCAGAGCCATGAACAATGTACATTGAGTGCTCAGAACATTGAACTGTCCACACACAAGCACACATGAACACACACACGACACGCACACTGTGCACGCTCACACACGAGCAGCCACTTAACACTTTAGCATGAGCGGGCACACACTCAGGCCGCACGCACCCTCACTTATTGCCAAAAGGAAAGGCCACTTTAAATTAGTATTAGCAACAGTAACAGTGTATTGCACTACTATTACTACTACTGTTAACTGCCAACTGTTACCCGTCATTGCACAAATTTATTGTTACCTGCTACCTGTTATTGCACAATTTTATTGCACACATTTTTTGTATTGGATTCTATTATATGTTATATGTTGTACCAATTGCACATCGTTGTGGGCAAGACCACCCGCATTTCATTGTATATCCGTATGCCGTGACAAATAAAACTCTTGACTTGACTTGACTTGACACTGCACACATGTCAGTATCGTTCCTCCGGCTCCCGGGGAGACCCTGACTTCTGGTCCGGGTCCTGCTTCCGCTCCTGTCCCCGGGGAGTCACCTGCTTCCGGTTCTACGCCCGAGTCCGGTTCTACACCTAGTCCGGCTCCCGGGGAGACCCCGACTTCTGGTCCGGGACATGCTCCTGCTCCTGTCCCCGGGGAGTCACCTGCCTCCGGCTTCTCGTCTGGTCCCGTCTCCACGTCCGGTCCGGCCTCCATGCCCGGCCCTTCCTCTTCATCTGGTCCGGCTTCCACATCTGGTCCCGGCTCTCCATCTGGTCCCGGTCCCACGTCGGGCCCCTCCTCTACGCCTGGCACTGCTTCTATGTCTGGTCCCGACTCCTCGTCTAGTCCCGTCTCAGCACCCGGTCCTGCTTCTTCGACTGGTCCCGGCTCCTTGTCTGGTCCCGCCTCTACGTCCGGGTCTGCTTCTGCGTCTGGTCCAGTCCTGCACCGTGGTCTGCGCCGTGGACTACGCCGTGGGCTGCACCGAGGTCTGCACCTTGAGAGACTCCTGTCCGGGGGGTCCTACTCCGGGGTTATCGTCCTCGCTCCTCTGCTCCGGCTCCCCTGGTCCGGTCCCGAGGTCTGCACCTGGAGAGACCCCCGTCCGGGGTCCTACTTTGGGGTTGTCGCCCTCGCCCCTCTGCTCCGGCCCTTCCGCTCCGGTCCCGAGGTCTGCACCTGGAGAGACCCGCGTCCGGGGTCCTACTCCGGGGTTGTCGCCCTCGCCTCTCTGCTCCGGCTCCGCTGGTCCGGTCCCGAAGTCTGCACCTGGAGAGACCCCCGTCCGGGGCCCTACTCCGGGGCTGTCACCTTCGCCCCTTTGTTCCAGCCCAAATCACCGGGCCTCTGTCGCCATTTTCAGTGCTCCTCTCTGGGCCTCTGTCCCCGTGTCTAGGCCCCCTGACCGATCCTCTGTCCCCGTTTCCAGTCCCCCTCGTCGGCCCTCTGTCTCCGTTTCCGGCCCCCCTCGTCTGTCCTCTGTCTCCGTTTCCAGCCCCCCTCGTCGGGCCCCTGTCCCCATTTCCAGCACATGCGCAAACACACACACACACACACACACACACACACACACACACACACACACACACACACACACACAGATATCTCCCTATGTCCCCATCTCCTATGCCCCTCCTGGTTTCTTTTTCCCGTCCCCCTGCTCCGGATCTCCCTGTCCTCGCCCCCTTCGTCCTGTTCTCATCCCCCAGTTTGTTTCGGGGTCCCAGCCCCCCACCTTGCCCGTTCCCGGGTGGTCTTTTAGGCCGTCTGGGAGCCGTCCGTTGGAAGGGGGGTACTGTTATGACCGGCCTGGACTCATGAACTTTATGAACTATCCCTCTCCCGCCGCCAGCCGAAGTGCCCCGTTCATTGACAGTACTCTGCAGGCACCACTCATAGACTCTCTCTCTGGCCTCATGAACATTGTTCCTCTGATGCCCTCTTCCAGCCATGGACTCATAAACAATCCTCTGCTGCCATCTAGCGGGCAACTGCCGCTGCTACACATATTATCTCTGATCTATCTGTCCTCTATCATTACTACCTTGTTTTCCTGCCTTGGTGTCATTGCCTGTAATTCTACTGTCTGTAATGTTCCCCTGCTTATAGTCTAGTGTTCCGTCCCTGTCTGTGTTTGTATTATGATTTAGTCTGTTATCTACTGTATTATGCATTCCAGTCTTGTCGTGTTCTAGTCTGTCTGTGTCTTCCCAGCTGTTGCTCATTGTAATTAGTATCTGTATATTGAACCGCTTCTCCCTTGTTATCAGTGCGGCGTCATTGTCCTTGTTGCGTAATTCCTGAGTCCTGTTCTGCTCGTGTCCTGTTTAATCTGCGTTCTCGTTCTGATTCCTGCCGTTCACGGAATAGAGACCTGTTTCTGTCTAACTAAGTGTTTGTTAGTATTCCCGTTTTGATGCTCTTTGGTTTTCGAGTTCTCAGTTATTTTTCTGGTCAGGTTTTGTTTTTCTAGTGAGTTTATGCTTTTCGTCTGTGCCAGCACGGCTGCGCCTTTTATGTTCGTGCCTTAATGTACTTTTGTCTGCTGCCAAGTAAAGCTCTTTAATTGTGACCATCGACTCCTGCCTCGTCTCACTACTCGCTCTCGTCCTGCTGTATTGGGTTCTACTTCCACCATCACCACCATGCCAAACCGTAACAATATTATTCGAATGACTTGTTTTATTAGGAAATCACAGATACTGCGCTGCCTATAGTAGTACAGTCCACCAGTCCGCTGCTCGACTCTGGCGGCCTTAACCCTCGAGTCAACCTTTAAAAAACCCACTACCTGTCTCCAATTTTCTTTCATGAATATCATTATTAACTTCAGTCCTCACCATACATATCGAATATTTATTCATTTTCATTTAACCATTTCTTAAATTAGGGTTAGGGTTGGGGTTAGGGGGTTAGGGTTAGGGGGTTAGGGTTACCCTAACTCTAACCCTAACCATAACCTGTCCAGTTCTGCAACTAGGGTGAAAGGTGTGACACTTGTTGTTCACACGCTTAATAGTGATTGTTTAAAAAATATATATACATGGATTATTGTAATGTGAGTCCAAGATGTGATACTGAGCTACTTTCCTGGCATATACATAAAATATAGCCAACGCTATCCAAAAATACACGTGAAGAAAACCCTAACCCATTTGACCAGAACTGCGACAAGGGTGACTGGATGGTTAATATGTGTACTGTACTTACTGTACGTATAGGGCAGAGCATATATATAATATTTACTAAATCCTAATTAAACAAGTAATTAGAATAATATAAGCCTACTGTTCATTCATTAGACACGTAGGCTACATAGTGTATTGATATCGGTTTTATTGATTAATGATATATTTGAAAGAATGCAGGTTATAGCTATATAAAACAAATGTCTGTCCCATTGTACCAATCAATGGGATATAATTGCATGTTGGCTATAACCTGCATTCTTTCTTTTTTTTTATCTACTTTTTCTCCCATTTTCTATTTTTCTCCCATCCCAATTTCGTATCATCCAATTCTACCCTCCCCTGTCTCGAACGCTGTTAGGCCATGCCTCCCACAAGCCGGCTGCAATGTGGACTAAGCCTTACATCACGTGTCCCCTCCAGTACTCGAGGAAGCAGCAGTCGCATCTTTTCACCTGCACAGCGCGATCTCTCAGCGTCGGTGGTCTGCGTTTGGAGGGCACGCCGCCCCCGTCGCTTCCTGATTCTGCTGCGCAGGCGCACCAACCGACCTGTAGGAGTCGCTGTCCACAACGTCTGATCCCCACCCATCAGCTTCCCTCCCCCTAATACTGCCAATTGTATTAGTATGAACGACCAGCCAAGCTGATAGCAATGCGGAGAGCTGGTCTCGAACCCAGCGTCTCCTGCATTGGTGGTGAGCGCCTTGCCCACTGCACCACCTAGCTGCCCATAATAAAACAGATATCTAACAAATAAGAAATACAAATGCCACAGAAGGCATTAAATAATTATTATTTTCAATCATTTCACAATAATTGCATAATTGTGTTTGAATATCTGAGTAATTAAGTAATTATACATTTGTCCAAAATAGCTGGTTCAGATATGGTTAATCCAGCTGCCCTGTGATCAGATGAATCCATATTATTTATTTTTCCGACATCAAATGCGTAATTTTCTTATCGTACAAATATTGTCATATTTATTTGAATTATGATTAATTAATTAATTCCAAGGAGGCCTGTAGGGTTGACATGAATTCATTCCTCCCAAATAAAGACACGGAGCACACCAGTCTGTCAAGTTAAGTGTGCTCCTCAGCACTCCTAAATCCTGCTCTGGCCGAATCCAAGCTTAGGGACGGTTGGGGAATCCCACAACCGGGCCCTAAAATGTCTCAAATGGCCCTGAGAGCAAATTTCTTGTCGTAAGTCCGTTGGAGAATGAGACCCATTGTCATTGAGCATCCTGATGGCCTGGGGATAGAAGCTCCTTCTGAGTCTCTCTGTACTGGCCATGAGGCTCCGGTAGCGCTTGCCTGATTGATTGATTGATTGATTGAAAAGTTTATTAACAGATTGCAGAATGGGTACAGTACAGTACAGCTCAATACATACAATTGTTAAGGGGATGCAGACCAGAGAAAAACTTTCGACTTGTTTACATCAGGGTCCCCCATTTTCAATTCATCATAACATATATGACATACATGACATACAGATAGACAGTACTGCTACATCTATACATTTATGACATATCAGATTTGCAAATACAGTACTGTTTGTGATACAAAAGTGTCCAGAAAAGGAGTGTATATACATTTGGCATAGAAACTGTACATTGGAGGAGGTTGGTTGGGTGGGGTGGGGTTGGGTGGGTTGGGTGAGGGCTGTACATTGGAGGTGGGGGGGGGGGGGGGTTGGGAAGGACACACACACACCTTTTACACTGTACATTGGAATATTGACAAAGCCTTACTTGGTCATTTACTGTACAACTAGGTTAGGACATTTGTAGGGGCCAGTTTCGAATTGCAGTCTCACGTAGGTGTTTTTTGAGAGTGTTTTTGAAGGTGGGTAGTGATTCACATTCCTTTACAGCTTTAGGCAGGGCGTTCCACATTGATGTGGCATAATTGCGAAACGTGTTTAGTCCCTTGTTTGATCCGAATCTGGGTTTTACATGATTTGTGGAGCTCCCTCTGGTGTTGTGATCGTGGTATTCACTGACCTTTGGGAAGTATTTTGACATGTACATGGGTACCTTGGTCGCGTAGTGTATCTTGTAGACCAGGCCCATTGCAAGTTGCTGTACTCTGTCGTCTACTCTAAGCCATCCTAGGTTGTCAAAGTGGGCAGGGGTGAGGTGGGTTCTAGGAGTCAGGTCAAGTAGTAGTCTGACTAGCTTGTTTTGAGATGTTTGTAATTTGTTTTTTAGTGCCTTTGAGGTGCTTTGGTACCATGAGGTGCAAGCATAGTCGTAGTACCCTTGAATGAGTGCTCCTGCTAGAGTCTTCAGGGTATTCTTGTTTACCAGAGCGGAGATCCGGTACAAGAATCGCGTTCGTTGGTTGACTTTTTTTATTACATTGGATGCCATTTTGTCACAGGAAAGATTAGCCTCTAGGATGGAACCCAGGTAGGTAATTTCATCTTTCCTTGTGACAATATTGTCACCCACTGTAACCGAGAAGCCGTCGGTCTTGCTGAGTTTGTTATTTGAACCGAAGAGAATGGACTCTGTTTTGCCCATGTGTAATGATAGTTTGTTGTCGGCGAGCCATATGCAGATTTTGCCTAGTTCCGAGCTGAGGGCTTTTTCAACCTGTAACTTGTTCTTGTCAGAGACCAGCAGGGCTGAGTCGTCCGCAAACAGGAACAAGTTGCAGTCACAAGCTGACGACATGTCATTTGCATAAATTAGGAATAGTAGCGGTCCTAGTATGCTTCCTTGTGGAACACCACAGCTCACTGTGAGGGGGGGGGGTAGTGTACCGTTTACTTCCACCATCTGTTCCCTCCCCTCCAGGTAGGATTGTATCCAGCTCACTGATAAACTATCAAAACCAATTGCTTTTAGCTTGTCAATCAGAATGGTGTGATTGACAGTGTCGAAGGCCTTTTGTAGGTCCAGCATGACCATGCCGCAGTATTTGCCCACGTCCACCTCTTGTTTGATGTGGTCGTTCAAGTAGAGAAGGCATGTGTCAGTGGAGTGGGATGTTCTGAAGCCAGATTGGAATTCGTAGATTAGATTTTTTGACCGCAGCAGTTCAAAGAGGCAGTTGTTTGGGTGACTAGAGTTTGATTATTCTCTTAGCCTTGGCCCTGCAACGCTTGTTATAAACGTCCTGGAGAGTGGGAAGCCCACCTCCAATTGTGCGCTCGGCTGAACGGGCCACTCTCTGTAGTCTGCTGCGGTCGTGTGCGATGCTATTCCCAAACCAGGAGGTGATGTTACCAGTCAGGATGCTCTCTATTGTGCATGAGGAGAAGTTCTTGAGGATCTTCTGACTTATTTTGAACTTCCCTAGGCGCCTAAGGAAGTAGAGGCGTTGTCGTGCCTTCTTCACTACACTGTCAATGTGTGTGGTCCATGTCAAGTCCTCGGATATGCGGACTCCGAGGTACTTAAAACTGCTCACTCTCGACCGGTGCCCCGTCGATGCTGAGGGGGTTGTAGTCCCTGGCCCCCGACCTCCTAAAGTCCACAATCATCTCTTTAGTTTTGCTGACGTTCAGGGAGAGGCTGTTCTCCTGAGGAGTACAGACTCCATGGTTGCTTGGAAGGAGCTAATTTTGATGTGTTGGGGGAGACTGGATTTCCTCACGCTATTCATGCCAGTCAGGGCCCTCCATGCCAGTGCCTTCCTCACCTTAATGCTCCGCTGTTGAGTTGACCCAGGAACAAAGGGCGTGGGGTGGTGGGAGGGACTTTTTTGTCAAATAAGTTGTGCAATAGTCAATTTTGGTGAGTTGTTTCTATACAATTCACTTATGACATTTAGGTAACATTAATGAACAAAGGGACAGCTACAGTATGTAAATTGTAAACCAATTTTTTTTTTTATTCCAGTCGATCATAATGATCATGATCATACTACGGAGGGCTCATTGTGTTTGAGAGAGAGAGAGGCAGAGAGAGGATATCGATGATCTCTCTCTCGCTCTCTCTCTCTCTCTCTCTCTCTCTCACACACAGCTAAGTACCTCACGTGGAATCCCAAGCAGATCAGACCTAGTATACAGTATATGAATAACTTCAGTATGACTACAGCATATTTTGCATAGTGTTAAAAGAGCCAAGGCTGGCTTGCGTAAATTAAACATATGACTTCTTACCATCAGAAGAGTTGCATTTCAGTCATGAGTAAAGTAAAGCACATTCTGGATAGAAAATCACTCTACATTCTCTACTGTTCACTAGTTTTACCATATTTAAATTACTGTGCTGAAGTCTGGGGAAACAATTATAAGTCTACACTACAACCACTTTTTATACTCCAAAAAAGGGCCATAAGGATAGTTCACATTGCAGGTTATCGTGATCACACTAACATATTGTTTTTGGAGTCAAAGACATTGAAGTTAAATGATCTTGTGGAATTTAAAACGGCACAATTAATGTATAAAGCAAAAAGTCATGCACTTCCAAGAAACATTCAAGAATTGTTCTTTGATAGGGAGGGGGGTTATAATCTGAGGGGAGAACACAATTTAAAAGTGCTAAATGTACGCACTACCATGAGAAGACACTGCATCTCGATATGTGGAGTGAAACTGTGGAACAGTCTAAATGTGGTGCTAAAGAAATGTCCAAACATGAGACAATTCAAACTGATGTATAAGGAAATGATGTTCACAAGGTACAGGGATGAGGAAGGGACTTGATATTCACGGGTGTTTACATTTTTATTTTATTTCTTTCATGTTTTACATATATAGTTTTTGTTTTTTTGTTTTGCATATATATATATATATATTTTTTTTTCTTTTTTATGTTTTAAAATAGTACACTCATTTGAGTAGTGGAAAAGGGGTAGGATTAAATAAGTGTATACTTCTTCCTACTCCTTTTCGAACATGTAGATTGAGTTGTGTTTTGCTTTTGTTATTGTTTGTTTGTATTCATTGCATGTTCGAAATAAAGATTTCAAATCAAATCAAATCAAATCAAGAGTTGACATTCAGCTGTCCACAAAAAAAATGTGTTTCATATCCTTTACTCCAGTAACAGTCCATGGGCATGTTGTATCTGTCCCCGTCGTTTGAAAAAGCAGGAAAGCAAAATACGCATTTACATGACTGCATCCAGCTATCCATATAGCTTATTGTTGTTGTTCTTCTTACTGAACCAGCTAAACCACAGAGTATAGCCTTAACCCTTCGAGAAGCTTTGTGGTCCAGGCTTGAACTTTACATAAAAGTGTCCATATAAATCCATTTAGTTAGATCCAACACTGTCTGAATGTACAGTATCTTGTGATTATTATCAATTTCCGACAACTAGTACTAGCCGAGCGTATTTTCTAGACCCTCGAGGTGATTTGGGACACGATGTCACGTGCCACTCTCAGCCAATAGAGTGACTACTTCGAGCGCTAGAGGAAAGCGCCCTCGGATATCGTATTTGACGGCGCTGATTGGATTAAATGTAGTTGCATTTTGCCCTGTGAGTTGCGCACTGACGGTGGAGCTGAGGGATAGCGCCCATGAAAAGAGAGTGGAGGGGGCTAGGGGCCGGGGGACGTTATTTTTAAACCTAGCCGCATTTCTCGGAGACGCTCTCTGATTGGCCGACGCCTGTTTCTACACTGGTTAAGCTTAGGCACTCTTTCGAAGTTGGTTAAGGTTAGAGTTTGTCTTAGAGCATGGCGATAGAACGCCAGGTAGTTTGCAGGCTGTTCGACGTGGAAATGGGTAAAGACACAGCTCGTCACGCGATTGGGCAAACATGTCAGTGGCCAATCAGAGAGCGTCAGTCAGTGGCCAATCAGAGAGTGTCTCCTAAAAATGCGGCTAGGTTTAAAAATAATGCGGCCGGGGGACACGCAAAGAATTATTTCTTCTTCTTCTTTCCACCAGGGGGGTGCGGCACCCTAGCACCCTCTATGGACCAGCCGCCACTGCCCAGGAACCCAGGCATTTGAAGTTGCTGACCTCTGCCAGGGCATTGCCTCCTGCTTTGCATGTGGGAAAGAACATTTGACTGATTTGTCAATAAAACCAACTATCGATACAATTCTATGTAGTTGGGGTGAGGGGCATCTCAACTTTTCCTTGACCACTGTGCCAGCCGAACATATAAGCATATAAGCAAGGATTTAAACAAAATAAGAAGAAAAAGACATCATGGCCAGCGAATGAAATGCTCAGCCCCATGCCTACTTTATTATTGATTTAAAGTGATATAACTTTCCACTTATATTACATACTGTAAGGATAGGATTTAAGGATGTAAATGTCCGAACACAACCCCCTCCAATGTACAGTAAATTACCAAGTATGGTCTTGTCAATAATCCAATGCACAGTGTTGTTTGTACAGTGTCCCCCACCCACCCCTCCTACCCAACCCCCCCCCCCCCCCACTCCTACCCAACCCCCCCCCCCCCCCCCCACTCCTACCCAACCCCCCCCCCCCACCCACCCAACCACCTCCAATGTACAGTCCCCCCCCACCCCCACCTACCCAATCCAATGTACAGTTTCTACGCCTAATGTATATACTCTTTTCTTTCTGGACTCTTTTTGTATCACAAACAGTACTGTAATTGCAAATCTGGTATGTCATAAATGTATAGATGTAGCAGTACTGTCTATCTGTATGTCATATATGTTACGATGAATTGAAAATGGGGGACCCTGATGTAAACAAGACGAAAGTCTTTCTCTTGTCTGCATCCCCTTAACAATTGTATGTATTGAGCCGTACTGTACTGTACCCATTCTGCAATCTGTTAATAAAGTTCTCATTCATTCATAGGGTGGAGCGGATTGCAGAGAGAGAGAAAGAGAGAGGGAGAGAGAGAGAGAGAGAGGAGGAGCTATGGTGAACGCGCGAGATGAGGAAAATAACGTGACTAGGCAGCCAAGAGCTGTTACGCAACCACTGACCTACTAACACATATTTCTAGAGGGGAGAGGGAGAGTAACTGGAGCAAGTCTCCAGCATAACACAACCACTCAAAGCAAAGGGAGGCAGCATCCAGCATCCTGACTGACTACCTGAAAGAACAGGAGAGGAAAAGCACGCCGACTATCTTTGCTTAAACGGAAACATTGCTTATTTTGAGGGAAAAGGAACGGAGAAAGCGATAAACTTCAACTGCAGAACGAGACAGCTTTTGTTGTATCGGCAGCCCGAATATTTGTGGAGACACGTCACTTTCAAAAGGTACGTTGGTTGGGGGGACTTGGGGCGGCTTGGCTTTATGAATGCGTTTACATCCCAACTGAAATAAAGCAGTATAATAAACCCTACATTCTGTTATATACATGGCGGACCGGTAGGCTGTGTGTATAGTGTGTGTATTCCGATTAGGTCGTGTGTGGTGGAGGAGGTATTGTTCACATGGCGACTCACCACAGTCACCCCTACCGGTAGTCAGTCTTATTATTTGTAACATAGTAGTCTTTGAACGGTTAAAAAGTCATACTATATACACGCTGAGCTACATTTGTTGTGGAATTACGTGGAGCATTTTTTTTGGGTCAAATTTAAACGTGTGGATTGCCCCTATAATCTATACATTCCTTCGTGAAGCGTGGTTAGCTGCAGCCCTCAGTGCGCTCAATGTCAAGGCGAGGCGCGTCGCCCTCATGGTGCGCTCCGGGAGGGGGTTGTGCGCCACACGCGCGGCTTATTGTGTCTCGCCCGTAACGCGTGTGTCTGTTTTTCCGAATCACTTTGTGTTAATAATATACAGGAAATATAAACCATTTTATTACGGCGTTTTTCTTTTAATTATTAGATGCGCTGAAATGAACATGTTCCCCCAATATGGGCAAATATAAGATTGGGATTGGAATTGCCTTCATTTAATTAATAATGAAGGAACAAATTGTGATACCTTTATTATTATTAATAAAAATAACGAACTGGAAACGTCATCGTGGACGATTGCGTGTTAAAATATTACAGTTTATTACAATAGGTTAAGGGGGGGGGGGCGCACAAATCCAGGCGCCGTTTTAATTATTTCACCTTCTTTTGTCGTGTTCTGTGTCTCTGGAGTGTTCCGCCGCGTCGTGACATTCCAGAGAGCATGGGTCTGATTTGTATGCGTTAGCATTCTGTTGCTTTTTGGCTACATGGTTTATTACATTGTCTTTGATCACCACCATACGGATGGAGGCAAATGACATATTCTGCGATTATACAAATTTAAAGGCAATTCAGATAGGAAATTCGTCACCTAATGGTAGACAGACATCGTATTTCACTTACATCAAACGCCATTTGATGATTTTAAGTATAAAACTAGCCTTCCGCAATTTACCTAGTTTATCACAATGTAATAAGCAAAATGGAGCTTTGTTTGCTGGTGTGTAAAGGGTATGACATAACAACGGTACAAGGCGAGAGAACCAGAGGAGCACTTCTCTCATGGGACAGATAATCCTGTAATTATTTTTTGTTTATGCACTTTTTCACTGTCATTCATAGATTAATATTATGTATACGGCCGGAAAGTAAACAGAGTGGGGTAGTCAATATCAAACGGTATTAATTACATAAATATAGATTAGTTCAATTATGTAACACACCTGCTCAGATTCTTTCTATATCTACACTATATCTATAGTGATCTTGCGTACTCAGCAACCTGTTAGATCTTGGCGTGGCTTTGTCATGGAATTAGGATAATAATTAAGTATTCAGGTTATGATGCAATAAACAGAAGCCACCCTGTTAGGCAAGTTCTATAGGTGCCAGTTGGTCTAGTTTCATACCAGTCTGAATACTGTATATAGGTCAACTGAGCTGTGGCTGAGGAGAGACAGATATGGCGTAACATCACTTACATCACTATGTCAGTTCCTCGGTGGAATATGAGAACACAGTGGAAAAGACTTGTTCAGAGTCCAATAACTTATCTGGTCTGTTTAGGTGCCTAGTGTCAGTAGCCATAGATTGCTACATCTGATTTTCAATACTTTTTTACGTTACTTTGTGGACTTCTCTAGTTGAGTGTAAAGTAGCTGGGAGCTTTGATGTGGGGCATCTTGCTTATATTGTAGGTTCTCTAATTTAGCGGGTGGCACCTTTTAGAGCTTATGACACATTTTTTAACATATAGTATCAGAAGGACAAGGGCACTATTACTTCCTGCAAGGCTGATGTTTTCTATTCACTTATCACACCAGAGTCTATACGAGCACAAACATTTAGCAGGAAATGATATTTGTGACAAGAGACTAAACCCTTTTTAAGCCAGTCCACACACTGTGCCCCATGAAATGTCTGAAGCATGCCATTTAGGCATATTTCCAAATCAGCTAGACTTCTGTTGTTCATGTGTGAGATTAGTACTAATTAGGCTAGTGACCAGTTCACTCTCTCTCTTGAAAGCCCATAAGACTACAAGCTATAGTGACGAGTTAATTGCGTCAGTACATTCTGGGTTTTTTATTGGATCCCTGGAAGCACAGTGTGATCGGAAAGAAAACATGCAGCTCTGGGGTTTATTAGTCGTTGACCTGGAATGTTTGGATTCCTGATTCCAAGCTCTGCGGGGCTCTTAAGACAAAAGACAAAGCCTGAGGATAAGATGGAGGTCTGGCTGAGGCCCCTCCACGTGTGAGAGAGGGAGGGAAAGGGAGGCCTTGGAGGTCAGAGGTGCAGCACTGCTCCCCGGGCTGCAAGTGTCTGAGAACGGCCTCAGCAGTGTTGTAACATTTTCCCATCTCACTGGGCCAAAAACACATCTATTTTTATTTAATTTAATAATTTTTTTACTATTTTTTTTTTAAATGAGTGTTATCAACATATATTTTGGGATAACAAAGCTTAAAATCAGCTTGACCTCAGTAGGCCTGTTCTATTTGACAGAACGCAGACAGAGATGGAGAAAGATATATATATACGTCTATCCAGATGCTTGTCTAGTCTACTAATGCGGAATGTGTGAATTGCAACCAGTAACCCTCAGCAGGCCAACTATGTAATATATTACACAAGGTGTGGTTTGTGTGTCATAGAAATATATAAAGCGCGTAGACAACTAGCAGCAGCAGCCCCCCCCCCCCCCCCCCCCCCCCCCCCCCCCCCCCCCCCCCCCCCCCCCCCCCCTCAGTTCAGAGAGAGAGGCTGTTATGTATGATTCTTGGCTGGCGATATGGGCGTGTCCCTTGACGTCAATGCCATCTCTCCCCCTATCTTCTCTTCAGCTTCCACTAGTGCAGGTCATTCTCTCACTGCATTAGCTCTCCGCCAACGTATCCAGGAGCTATGAATCATGGGGGCTTTTATAATCCGATTTCTGGGTTGATGACGTTGCTCGGGATTCTTCCCTCCCCCCCCCCCCCCCCCCCTTCATGCTGCAGTAGTGTCTGTAAAATTCCTCTCATGCCCACCAACTGAATTCCTCTAGCCCCCCCCTGCACCTCCTCCTCTCCCCTTCCCCGCTCTTCTCCCTCCCTCCTTCCCTCGCTCACTCACTCCTTTCTGCCGCCCTATTTTTAGAGTGCACTCTAATTCTCCCTCTCCCGGCCTCCCTCTCTCTCTCTCTCTCGCAGTCCCCATTGACCTATTTTATGGCGCAGCGTCAAAAAGACAGGAGGAGTGTTTACTGCGTAGCGTCGTTTCTAGGTCATTGGGGCGACGTGTTGCTTCGCTCCCGCCCTGCTTCGATTCCCACCCACCTCCACGACAGGGCTATATTATGTAAATCACTTATGTATGTTGGGGGGGGGGGGGGGGGGGGGGGGTATTTTCCCACGTCTGTCGAGAGAATCTGTGCCCAAATAGGACTTCATGGCTATTTGCTGTAGCTTTTTACAACTACAGAGAGGGATTCTTTGATGTAGAACAAGTTCAAATATTCTTCCCAGAAAACGATAAGCAAATGGAACACTGTAGTAGCCTCAGCTAAGATAAGCTGTATAAATGTTGAGAAGCTGAGCTGCCACAAGGTTATATAAGATCCTGACTGGTCTGCGACTGGGGGAGATTATGTAACAGGGTCATACGACTGCTGTGGAAGGAGAGGAACTCAGCAACCGCACTAGAACAAAGAGGAACAGATGACACGGTTATGGCGAGGACCGTATTGGCAGGGAGAGATGGCGACATTACAGTATTACTACACATTGAGGAATAGTAATAGAAAAAAAGGAGTGTGTCAATATTTAAACACATGTAACATGGGCTCTGCCCTGGGTGTTGGAAGGGCCAACAGATGAGTCATTGTAACCGGGTGATATAATGACCCAGATCTGACCCAGATTATGTGTTACATAATACAACCATATTAGTATAATGATCCATTATACCTGGGAATCAATTGTAAATCAGTGTGTGAGAAACCGAAGAGTCAAGCTAAATGGCTGTAGTCGGCGTCCGTGGCAACAGTCAATACAGTTGTTAAGTTGTGGTGCAAGGGATGTTGGTTGGGCAAGGTTTCCTGTAAGGCTCTGTTGTTAATACTACACAGGAACTGCAGTGTCTTGTGGTGTTGTGTAATATGTTGCTGACGGGTGTGACAGTTCTTAAAGAAATAGAGCCCTTGCCTCTGGTGTGACAGTTCTTAAAGAAATAGAGCCCTTGCCTCTGGTGTGACAGTTCTTAAAGAAATAGAGCCCTTGCCTCTGGTGTGACAGTTCTTAAAGAAATAGAGCCCTTGCCTCTGGTGTGACAGTTCTTAAAGAAATAGAGCCCTTGCCTCTGGTGTGACAGTTCTTAAAGAAATAGAGCCCCTTGCCTCTGGTGTGACAGTTCTTAAAGAAATAGAGCCCTTGCCTCTGGTGTGACAGTTCTTAAAGAAATAGAGCCCTTGCCTCTGGTATGCCCGATGGGCCATTGCAGCTGCATCGGCCGGACCCCCCGTACACGCAGCCTAGCCAAAACATTGTATAATACCCTGCATGTGTCTATTTCAGTTTGGCAGTCCCTGTTATGACACAAATGGGCAAACAATAATACACCTGATAGAACATGAAGGAGTCTTGAGATGGAGTCACTCACTTAGAGGTTCAGGAAGACTCGCCAACGCAGTAACGCATAATTAGTTTGATGTAGGCTACTGTCTGCAAATAATAATGTGATCCAAAGACCCCTCGCGCCTCGTAATGTTTCTGCCCAAATAAGGAAGTCTGGCTCGGCCTCCTGCGCCTATGAAAAAATTATCAAGTTATTAAAAGATCTCCCCCTCTAGTGCTCACAACATGGTTCTTAAAAATAGGCTAGTTAGCGAAAATATATACTCACTTTATCTCTCACCCCAAATGCACTGTAAAGGGAAAACATACTAGTTAAATGGGATTTCCTTTCTGGTCATTCTTAGCCAGATGTGTGGGGGGGGGGGGGGGGGGGGGGGGGGTACCTGGAGCTTCCCAGTTTTCAAAACGGGAGATTCACCATATCTACATACACAGATCACATAATACATTATACAAGTACAGATGAATCAATCAAACTGTCCATCCGTCAGTCTCTGCAGCGCTGGCACCCAATCAGCCTGCCCTACTAGTCCTGGTTACGTGACTGTGACAGTGCAGTGTCTTACACAAGAGCTCTGCAGCAGAGCAGAGTGTTAGCTAAGACCTGAGCCCCAGCCTCTGTGCTCTCTCCGCTCCTCCCTGCGCCGTGTCCGGCGCTGCATTTCAAATGTTGCATAACGCCTGCGGTTATGTCACAGCGATATGTTTCAACTCGAGGAGTTTTATTACAGTTGGTAATGCCAACCATACCGCTGAGGTTAAACTAATTTTAAATTGCCCACACACACACACACACACAGTCATTACATCATATGGGTTTGCTTTTTAGTTTTGTATTACAGTGCAATGGATTGGCTAAACGAATGCTGACGTGGATCTAATGGATCTCTCTCTCTCCCCCTCCCTCCCCCCTTCTCTCTCCATAACCTAGTTCCCGGTGAGCAAGCAGCAGCACAGACACGGGAGCAGAACGCCGGAGTAGACGGACCGACCTACATCCTGAGCCAGACGAAGCAGGGCACTGGCCCCCGGCACACATCAGAGCCCTCCCGGAGATCAACGAAGACGCACATCGAGTTCCTTTCTCTTTTTGATCTTCTTGGAAAATATGGACACTTGACCATTTAGACTTTTGAA
This sequence comes from Notolepis coatsorum, assembly GCF_963971535.1. Taxonomy (NCBI): domain Eukaryota; kingdom Metazoa; phylum Chordata; class Actinopteri; order Aulopiformes; family Paralepididae; genus Notolepis; species Notolepis coatsorum. Next base: position 125,541,734 of record NC_140171.1, read on the forward strand.
ATAAAGAGTCACGAGAGTTTTTTGAGAATCCAAATCAATGAGGTTCTCGCTTCGCGGAGCTAAAAATACCTCATCCAGAGTTCTTTTGCGGATCCTGCGACTTAAGCAAATCCACTTTTTAAAGAAGACCAGCTCCTACTTGACCTCCCCCCTCCCCCCTTTGCCCCTTTTCCGCCCCCCGAGTCAGGAAAATGGAAAGCCTCAGTCTACACCTCCAGTCCACCAGCAACAAGAACACCACGGACGTGGACACCTTCTCTAACTATGAGGAGAGCCTGCCGTCCCCCGGGGGGGCCGACGGGGACTCGCACTCCGGCCGCCAGTCCAAAGGCTCCAAGTCTAGCATGTCCTGCCGAAGGAAGCGGGAGTTCATCTCCGACGAGAAGAAGGACGCCTCCTACTGGGAGAAAACGCCCGTAAGAACAACGAGGCGGCCAAGCGCTCCGCGGGAGAAGCGGCGCATCAACGACATGGTGCTGGAGAACCGCGTCATGGCCCTGAACGAGGAGAACGTTCGCCTGAAGACGGAACTCCTTCAGCTCAAGTTGCGATTTGGCCTCATCAGCACGGCCTCGTACATGGAGAAGAGCCAGCAGATCTCCAACGCAGCGGCAGCTGCTGCCAACGCTATTGACAATGGTAGCAGCACCAATGGCAACACCGAACATTAACCCCTACCTCTCCAGCAGTGGTTACTCAAGTGCCTCCCAAGTGATGCTGAACTCCGACTCCTCCGAAGCGGAGCAGTTCCAGCCGCGGCGAGCGCCACACGCCACTCCCCAAGTTCTCTCCCCACGGCTCCCTCTTCCGATATGTCCGACGGCTCTTCCCGAGACAGCCAGAACCCATGGGCTATGACATCAAGAGGGAGGCTCCAGGCATGGATCTGGGCAGAATGGAAAGCGAAAACGAGATCCCCAGTGAAATGTCCAACGTGGGGGTCTACAACGGGAACCACACCGATTTTGTGTCCGCTCGCCAGCAAAGGGTCCAGGAGGCAGAATGTGCCATGGACTACCAGCAACAGCGCCAACTGGAAGCCTCCAGCCCAGCTTCCCAGGGCCCCTGCACAGAGGAGCGTGATCCTGTATCGCTCCGGTAGCAGCTCGTACCCCATGGGGAGCCAGCACCTGGAGGAGCAACACTCCCAGGCGCAGCAGAGTAGGCCATCGCAGCAAGGCCACCACTCCACCTCCTCCGAGGAGCTCCCAGACCATCACAGAGGTGACGGAGAGGCTGGATGAGGGGCGGAAGACGGCAGACTCGCCACTGTACGAGTACCCCGGCGCAGACTCAGCAGAGGAACAGCACAGATATGAATCCCATCCTCGCCAGCATGAAAACCACAGCAGGTTCTTTAGCTACCAGGGCCAGGAGAACAGCCACCTCAACCCCTTTGCCCCCGAGCTGCTCCACAACAGTGAGGAGGGCAAGTCCTCCTTCCGGCAGCACCACGCCTACCTCAACACCCTGGACGAAGAGCCCCCAATACTCACCTATGAGGGAGGCCCCATAGCCGAGGGCTTTTACCAGGAACGTTCCTGCGCTAAAGACACCTCCTCCAGCGACGGAGACCCCCGCAGCTCTGACAAGGAGGTCTCCACGGACGACGAATCCCCTCCTCTTCCTCCTCGGAGATCGGCAGCTACCGCGAGAAGAAGGCCACGGGGGCCACGGCGCAGGTCAAAGGCACCGCCCTGCCGCACAAGCTCCGCCTCAAATACAGAGCCCTGTCCAGCGGAGGGGCGAGAGCTCACGCAGAGGGACCGTCCGGCTCTCCCAACGCGGCGTCTCCTTCTCCCTCCTTGCCCCAGCATCCCTACCTGGCCCTGCCCAGCAACCAACACGGCGTCCAGGTAGACAGGGAGATCAAGGAGGCGGAGGAGAGCGAGGTGGAGTATACCGACGACGAGGGGGAGCAGCAGGTGAGGCCGAGAGAGGAATCCAGCGGTGAGATGAGTGGGTGGAAGAGGCGAGACTGAGGACCGGGCCAACGGCTCCAAATCTCTGGACTTGTCAAAGACATTGCCCTCTCTCTCTCTCTCTCTCTCTCTCTTTCTCTCTCTCTCTCTCTCTCTCTCTCTCTCTCTCTCTCTCTCTCTCTCTCTCTCTCTCTCTCTCTCTCTCTCTCTCTCTCTCTCTCTCTCTATCTCTCCTCACGGTGCATCACACTTTGGTGTCAGGACTACCACTATGGGAACCTTTCCACCTTGATGGTCGATAACAGAACAGATCTCCCATCGACTCACATCACAACCTTACAGTCCAGACCTCTAACATTAAGGTTCACTGTGTCACCCGTTTCCCTCCCTCGTTCCCTACCCAGGAAAACAACAGATCACTTACATAACAAGATGTCACACAGGGAGGAAGAAAAAAAACATTTGAGGGGAACAAAAGGAAGCTCTCTGCCACTTGTGTCTAGGTTATTTCCCTTTGGGAAAAGACTAACATTGCTCACTGAACTGAGTTGGTTGGGGGTGGCCAGCACAACGTACTACGTCTTGAATGGCGTTACGAGAACAGTCCCATGACCAAAGAAATACATCCTCCCTGAACTATCTCCATTCTTCCAAGCCCTCCAAACAACATGTTCATTCGTTTCTGTAACCCCCCCCCCCCAACTGCACAGAACACCCTATCTCTTCTCAAGCACTTGGATTGTTAATTACTGTGTATATAAATTTGCATATATTGAAATATATTTTTAAGAAGAAAACAAAAAAATGCAGACAAAAAGAAAAAGACATTGGGATGCGAAGGTCGTAGACTATGAAATGTTATCCGTTTGTTCTTGTTGAAAGTTCGTGTACAGTCCCTCATCGTCGAGGAAACGAATGCCTCAAAGATTTTTCTTTCCACTGTATGTTTGAGCCATAGCTTGTAGAAGACAACACTACAGACCCAATGGATCAACCCGAGGTCTCTCAAACGGGTGACCTCTGAGCTCTGACCTCAAAGGTTCCACAGTTAAAACCAACAGCGTATCGGTCCAAGGATGTTTAGTCATACACTGCTTTGTTGGTTATTGCCTGACGAGCAGAGGGGCCTCCCACTGGGTGTTCCCACCCTTTACCGACCCATTACAAAAGTACTTTTCTTTTTAATTTTGCCTACAAATATCATTTGACTGTCAAATGAACCCAACGGTTCTTCAGTTGCCACAGGCAAAGCTGCTCTTTTTCTCTCTTCATAAAGGTGCCTCTTTATTTGTTCATTGTCCCACAACAGGCCGACGTCTCTTTGGTCCTGTCCACCTCTGCACTGAGTTGTCCTCTAGCTACAGTTTATGCAGTAGAATCTTACCATCTGTACGAGCTACTTTGAACTGTTTCACTTCCTGGTGCCTGCCTCTGGCCACTGTATAAATGTAAAGTTCTTTATCTCTCGTATACTGTTGTATATTATTTTATTATTATGTTGTTACTTGTTATTGTTATTATTATAATATTTTTTTTCTATTTTATTGTTATTGTTTTTGGTTACTATGTGTTCTTTCCGTCCCCTGGTGCGTCACTCACCCTATGTTCTTCCTGGTTTGTAAGAAGTATTTACCCGTGTTGCCCCCCGTTACCATTTTGTACTTGTGAGTGATATTCGATAATGTTTGTTGTTTGCCGAATGGCTCTATGAAAAAGGAGGAAACTGAATAAGGCTTCTCTTGAAGTGACTGTATTGCTATATTTCAAATGTGGATATGCAAAACGATGACAAAAAAAATACTTCTTTTGAATTGTGATTCAAAAGGAAAACAAAAAATAAAACGATGTTGAAATAATGTGCTTCGTGAACTTTTGCCTTCTTTGTCTTAGTTGTTTTACTGTTATGAATGATCAATGCATAAAAACACATAAAATGCTTTTTTTTTTTTTTTTTTTTTTTTTTTTTATCTTCCAATCACATTTACATACAGAAGATTCGAGTATTGGAGAGGTTTAACATGCTTTAAATTTAACGATACAAAGAGCATTGTCTTTGCCACACAGATTGGCTTCCTATTACAGCAGACACAACAGAATCCTGCTACCATAGTACACTGTAAAACCGAATAAGTTTCCAGAACTTAAAAAAATTTACGTAATCCCATGCCTCAATTTTTTTAAGTTGATAAACTCAAATGTTTTCAGTTGGCTAAGACTTACAATTCTCAGTTAAGGCAACTCAAATATGGTCTGTTACTGTGACTTAAGGTTCTCAGTTAAGTCAAATCAAATATGGTCAGTTACTCTGACTTACAGTTCTCAAGTGGAGTCAACTCAAATATGTTCAGTTACTGTGACTTACAGTTCTCAGTTAAGGCAGTTCAAATATGTTCAGTTACTGTGACTTATGGTTCTCTAGTGGAGTCAAATCAAATATGTTCAGTTACTGTGACTTACAGTTCTCAGTTAAGGCAATTCAAATATGTTCAGTTACTGTGACTTAAGGTTCTCAAGTGGTGTCAACTCAAATATGTTCAGTTACTGTGACTTACAGTTCTCAGTTAAGGCAGTTCAAATATGTTCAGTTACTGTGACTTAAGGTTCTCTAGTGGAGGCAACTCAAATATATTCAGTTACTGTGACTTACAGTTCTCAGTTAAGGCAGTTCAAATATGTTCAGTTACTGTGACTTAGGTTCTCTAGTGGAGTCACCTCAAATATGTTCAGTTACTGTGACTTACAGTTCTCAGTTAAGGCAATTCAAATATATTCAGTTACTGTGACTTAACGGTTCTCAAGTGGTGTCAACTCAAATATGTTCAGTTACTGTGACTTACAGTTCTCAGTTAAGGCAGTTCAAATATGTTCAGTTACTGTGACTTAAGGTTCTCAAGTGGAGGCAACTCAAATATGTTCAGTTACTGTGACTTAAGGTTCAACCTTAAATCCATGTGATTAAGTTAACAGAACTCAAAGACATTGAGGCAAATCTAATGCCTCATTTCTTTTAAGTTAATCAACTCAAATGTTTAAGTTAATCAACTCAAATATTTGCAGTTACTATAACTTAAGGTTCAGTTTTAAAATCCATGTGAATAAGTTAACAGAAAAATAACTACACAAGCACATTATATCAACTTCAAACAACTCTTTTATTTTTTTCTATTCAAAGAGTATACATATATAATCTGTATGTTAGCAATGTACAATAACACTGTAAACACCGTATACACTGTTTTTGGACTATATTACACGTATGTTAACAATACCGACCAGGTATTAGTGCCTCGCAAAGTGCAGATATGAAGTTTTCCCCTTTTTTGTATGCATTTAGGAGGTTTTGTTCTTCATCGAAACTATTTATCTTACAAAAACATTGTGTTACAACTCTTTATATTTATTTCTATTCAAAGAGTATACATCTATTTATCTTACAAAAACATTGTGTTGCCCTCTCCAACATTATGGCAATGTTAAAATTGAAAATATATATATAGAAAATATATATAGAAAATAAATACATGCATGTTATAACATGTACATACAATGTAATGTATATTACACATTTAATCCCACTGGTCACAATAGTGTAATAATGTTTGTTATAAGGCTCTGAAAATGTTACTGAATGATGTATCAATGTATTTCCAGCAAATATTGAAATAATAAAGGGTCTCAATATGTGCAGTGCACATGACCAGAGCCGTTTACATCCTGGCTGAATTACTCAAATTTGTATAGTGTGGTCATAGAATGAGCAAACATGTTGACGGCAACTATTGTGACCGTTGGGATAACACAGTGTATCTATGTACAGTACAGAATAAAATGTATAGATTATCTGAAAATTGTCAATCCGCTTGGCACATGTAAAATTCACAAACGTTGTGCTGTATATTGGGTCCTGCCAATGTGGAACCAAAATACCAATCCACATTACATGCTATACAGCTGGCAATACTGTTAATAGTGCACATACCTACATATGGAAATGCAGCTGTATTTGCTCCATGATGTATCATGGAACAAGATGGTGTTTTCATTGAAAGAGTTAGTCAGAATGTCAGAGGCACCATCCGTCATTTAGAGCAGGCTATGTTTGCAGAATGATAACTAGAACACTACAGTACTCTGTACTAAGAACACTATACAGTACACTAACTATACTGCCCTGTCAAGGCAGACCGCAGTAACTTCCAAACAGTGAAACTGAGAAAAATGGCTTTAAAGTTTTTTGACTTGCCATCCAAAATGTGTTATAGGTAGATAGATGATAGTACCCAGATTTAACATGTATTAATGAAGTAATCTTTAGGCATACAAAAATATGACGTTATAATATGTTAATAATAACGCTTCTGTGTTGCGTTTATGGCTCCTGGTATATCGCCTTGTACTCTGTACTGAGAACACTAACTCTACCACTGCCTACAAGCAATGGAAGCAGTCAGAGCAGAGTGGCATTTATGCCCATTGCCTCCTATTGTTCCTCGAGACACAAACGTTTGGGACTTGGATGTTGCCTTTGAGATTCTGATAAACTCTTTCAACTCTAAAACTTACTTGGATGAAATTACAATAATGCCAGCTATAGACGGTTAAGAAAATTCGAACTGTAAAACTCTCAAATGTAAACATATTACATAAAAAATAAAGAACAAGGTACATTGAGTAGTTTGGACCTATTGGCTGAACATCTGCAAAGTAGTACAGCAACTTTTGAAGGTATTATTTTGACATGACAAGACATTTCAGATGAGTTTCTATAGACACACTTTTGAGGTGTTGGTAAGTGCTTTGGGGTAGTGCATAGATTAGTCCAAACATTACAGGAAGGAATCACCAAATCTGGGGAGGCTGATCATGATATGACTTTCAATGACAATAGAGATTGTCACAGGCTGGTAGTGAACTGGACTTGTGTCATGATCACTGATTACAGTAAGGAATAGAAACTCATCTGAAAGAAGGATGTGGGGTGAGGTATTCATTTCCTTGTCATGTCAAAATAATACCTTCAAAAGTTTAATGCAAGAGCGGTCAGGTGACGTAGCGGAGATTGCGTTCGTCACCAACGCTGGAGACACTGGATTCGCGTGTTCGAATCCAACTCCCTGCGTTGTCACCAGCTTGGCTGGCCGTTCACACTAATACAATTTGGCAGTATTAGGGGGTGGGGAAGCTGGCGGGTGGGAATCTGGCGTTGTGGACAGCGATGCCTACAGGTCAGGTCTCGCCGCTTGCTAAGCGGGGCAGGACTTGGTGGAGATAGCGTGCCCTCCCACGCGTTACACTTCACCAATGAGAGCCCTCGCTGCCAAGTGAAAAGACGTCACTGGCTGTCGGCGCATGTCTCGGGGGAAGCGTGCGATCGACTCGGGACGCCCTTATACCGACTCGTAGGAGAACATGCATACAGCACCAGGTAGGGGAGGGGGGGGGGGGGGGGGAATTGGCACAACGACTAATTGGGACGGGGAGAAAATCCATTGAAAAATCTGAAGAAAAAAAAATTATTGCATCATCAAGTCATTCTTGAGAGTCTGCAACCTGGGCGACAGTTTACCAGCTTCTAGACCTAGTAAAATCTTCTGAATGAATTCAAAAGTGTTGGTAAGTCCCTTGGGGTAGCTGAGGTGTAGTGCATAGATTAGTCCAAACATTACCAGGAAGGAATCACCAAATCTGGGGAGGCTGATCATGATGTGACTTTCAATGACAACAGAGATTGTCACAGGCTGGTAGTGAACTGGACTTGTGTCATGGTCACTGATGACAGTAAGGAGGGCCACTGCAACACCCTGAAGCTCTGGCTCATCAGGCGTGTCCTGAAGGAATGAAAGAGACATAATAATCACAAATAAATCCATGGTTTCTACAAAGTGCAGCACAAAGCTAAGTATATGGAGTTGTGTTTGTAAGTTGTTTATATTTTAGTTAGAACAATTTTTTTGGTGAGAAGGTTATTTTTATTTAACCAGGTTAGTCCCGTCGAGATCAAATATCTCTTTCACAAGGGAGACCTGGAAGGAAGGAAGACTGATACTTAGCATTTTGATTAACTGTTCACTTAATATACAGTTGTACTGTAAATTATTTTCACTCGGACTCACTGTGCAGGTTTTGAAAAATCCAGCGACTTCCTCATGCAGATACACAGGCAGGGCATGGAGAACAGTGGTACGCCTGGTGTGAACATCATGGATTTCCTATTAAGATGTAAGATTAAGAAGAAGAAAAAGAATTGTATTATATGGAAATGTTTACTGAACAAAGCGGATTTTAAACAGTCCAATCAGATATGTCCACAAATAACATGTTCACATCTTTAATGCAATCAGAAAAATGGCAAACACAATGGTGGACTAATTGTAAAATTCAAAAGCTCATTTGAATCATTGAACCTGTTCAATGTTACAGAGGTTCGACCTATGACATGTATAATAATCTATTCACCTGTTCATCGTGGATTTTTAAAATGTGAGCCAAAGCATCTGCTGTGTTCCCAGTTTTGGACGCCTTCTGTCTGAATAACGTCATCAGTCGAGGAAGATGGCGGTCAAGCTCAGCGTAGAATGTGTTGGGCAGGTTCTGGTTGGTAATCAGCTGGAACTCTGCATACACCTATATTTAAAAACAGCAGGACAATATAGTATATCAACATCAATTAGTCACTTCAACTTGGTGGATCTCTTACTTTGTTTGGTTTGGGCTTCAGAGCATGACGGCGGGATTTCTGGTCAACCATGTCATTACATGCTTTGCGGAATCGGTCGCTGATGACTAGCTCGCGGGGGCGCACAGAACACACACGCAGATGCGCCGCTAGAGTATATAAACCAGGCTTAAGAATCACAAGTTTCACTTTAAAACACACAGAATGTGCCAAATGTTAACACAGGAAAGAGAGAGCTGATCTATCTGTTTAAATAACTGTATTCTAGAAGTCAAAGAAGCTGCACACAATTTACACTGCCAGACTACCATATTGGAACTATGAGAAAAAACTGAGCTCTGTGGAAACAGATTAATAAACTATGTTCTGGTCTCAACGATACAGTCCCATCTCACAAATATGTTTTTAGAAGTAGCTTCTATCCCCAGGCCATCAGGCTGCTAAACGAACAATGAATGAACACTACACAACAACAACCACCAAACACACATAGCACACACATCCACACGCACACACTCACTTTAAACAAACACACTGTAGCACCCACTACACACACTTTATAGCACACACCCACTTTAAACAAACACACTGTAGCACCCACTCCCCACACTTTATATTTATGGATGAAGGATTGCACTACAACTCGTACACCTTACTGTAAATTGTACCTAAAATTGTACCTCATCCCATTTCTGCTTTGCACTAGATAGTACTGTACATTAGTACACTGCATAGTTGTGTATTGTATATTATATGGTAACTCAGAACATTGTACATATGTCTATACCGAACAACTGTGACCTCATTTTCTTCTTCTAAATTCATGCTATATTATGTTATTATGTTATTTGATACTATCTTGTCTAGCACAGTCTCTGGAGCGTAACAGTAAGAAGCATTTTGTATGAAAGTATTCTGTACTTCTGTATGACAACTATTAAAGAACTTGAACTTGAATAATCAGCTTACTGTTTGGCTCATTTGAATATTTCCCAGCAGCACTTGCTACCTGAAAGGCAAGGGAAAAAATACAACGTTTAGACCTCCATGAAACATATACCAGAATAACTTACAACTCAATATAACAAGTTCATACTATTAGCTTACAAAAACATGATCATAATTTTCACAGTTTGAATGTTTAACCATCAATCAGAAGGAGATAGAGAGCGAGCGCAGGAGAGCGAGAGAGAGGAGATAGAGAGAGAGAGGAGATAGAGAGAGAGGGAGGGAGGGAGAGAGAGAGCGGAGATGAATGAGAGCGTGAATTAATATCTCTCTCAAACCTCCTTTTGTCAAAAATATATATGTATTACAAACATCAATTTACAAGCTCAAAGAAATGGAGATATGTGGCTTCGACCATGCATGCCATGAGGACGCGACGCCTGCATGACACTCAACCAATATAACCAAATTAATCTCCCTCAAACCCGATAATAGGACATAATGTGCAAACAAACCTAAAATGGAGATGCGGCTTGACATGCATGCATGATGCACGCACGAGGGCGACGCCATCTTTACCTGCACTATAACTCACACTTGCACTTGACCCAATATCGAACTCTTAATATTTTGCATGAAACAACATCATTTCCTTGTGCCATAATATTTTAATTGCACACAGCATGCATGCAGGCAGTTGTTTAAGAAGACAATGGAGACCGAGTTAGCTTAATTATACTGAACAGCCATTAACTATAACTAAACTATTAAAAGATGCGCTAGCAGCTCACGCAATTTGCATCTACAAATTGCATATCCGAACAGATTAAATGACCACAGATAACCGCAAATTGGCAAATTTACATATATATTTATACTCACTATATGAAAGAAACTTGACGTGCGCTGCTTCTGCTAACTTGACGGCTGCTGCTGCATCTCACGACATGCGGGTATACAGGTATCATCCCAGAATCCCTCCGCAGCTGCGCACAACAGTGGTTTCCTGTTGCTTGCTTGCAGAAATATTATTTTCACATGCCGTTATTTCTCACTTCTCAGAGCTGAGCTAATTCTCTAAACGAATTCTTTAATATAATTGGACTTAATATATAATATAATAACTTTATTAACATCTCTCTCACTCTCTCTGTCTCTGTCTCTCTCTCTCCCTCTCTCTCTCTCTCTCTCTCCCTCTCTCTCTCTCTCTCTCTCTCTCTCTCCCTCTCTCCCCCCCTCTCTCTCTCTCTCTCTCTCTCTCTCTCTCTCTCTCTCTCTCTCTCTCTCTCTCTCTCTCTCTCTCTCTCGCTCTCTCTCTCTGTCTCTCTCTCTCTCTGTCTCTCTGTCTCTCTCTCTCTGTCTGTCTGTTTCTCTCTCTCTCTGTCTCTCTCTCTGTCTGTCTCTCTCTCTGTCTCTCTGTTTCTCTCTCTCTCTGTCTCTCTCTCTGTCTCTCTCTCTCTGTCTGTCTGTTTCTCTGTCTCTCTCTCTCTGTCTCTCTCTCTCTCTGTCTCTCTCTGTATTACAGTTTTTCTCAATTGCTTTGGTGCATTTCTCTGATCAGAATTAAAGTTCTCATAACTGTTAGTGCATTTCTCAAAACAATTAGTACAAACTGCAAAACCTAGGTGATAACCTGCAGAAGCGTGTCACTTGCTCAAAATGGATAATTCATTCCTCAAAGGCAAGTATTCATGTCAATGAAAGTGTCACTGTCATCAAAATGAAAAGTTCTGACACCATTGTTTATGAACAAGATAGTCAAATGGCTTTGCCATGTTTTCGTTATGACAGTTCACTCTGTAAGTGTTTTCTAATGCAAAAAAAGTCAGATCTTGGTGACACTTTCTGAAAATGCTCAAGACAGCACTATACACTATTTGCACAGCCATTTGAAATCTACAGTTACACATTGCTGTATTTAGTGAGGTAAATGAGTACAAGACACGTATGTTTCACATTTTTACTGCATATGCTCTTTGCAATTTTAATTTGTTCACAGCATTGTGCAAAAGAAAAATACAAACAAATTTACAACAAACATAAGAAACACCCTTTGGCCTTTGGGTAGAGCTGTGCACAACTGTAAACAATATTGCAGTACATATTGGAACTGAATTGGAACATACAACATACACAGTACTGTAAATCATTCATTCACATCCAGACGTTCCTGTCTGTCTGGCTATTGGATTCAGGAATGGGGAGTAGGGAGGGAGATATTCCACCAGCATCCTTTCATGTGCTGCAAACCACTGTGTGACCAGAATTGCGTGGTGAAAACGCACATTATCCGATACAACAACGTACTTGGTCAGATGGTCGCCATTTAGACCCCTCTCATTCTCAGGGATTATGTCCCTGTAAAGAGTGTCTAAAAAAGTCAGCAGATGTTGTGTGTTGTATGGACCAATGCGGGGCATATGGGTGAGGACGCCGTTTTCTGAGATGGCTGCACACATTGTAATATTCCCTCCTCGTTGGCCTGGGACATCAGTGGTTGCTCTCTGTCCAATGCGATTCCTTCCACGCCTTCTACCTTTTGCCAGATTGAAACCCGCCTCATCAACATATATGAATGTGTGCAGCAATTCCCTGGCATCCAGCTCCATTCAGGGGAAAAATTATAAAGAAATGTATAAAATTTGCTTGACAGATTTTGACAACTAGTTCAACATATTTGTATGTAATGACTCAAGCAATGAAATGAGGACTATTAGTTTTATAGGGAATGACTATTCAGCAGTCATAAGTATAGTTCATTTTGACTGACATGACCTAAGCAAATGATAATGTTATAAAACAGCAGAGAATTGTATGAAAGCAATTGATGCATGTCCAAAAGCATTTGCAATTTGTTCGGAGGAATGAGAAACTGCTACTATGATGTGCACAAATTACAAAATGTTGTGGAGGTTGAACTAACAGTTATGAGAACTTTAATTCTGATCAGAGAAATGCACCAAAGCAATTGAGAAAAACTGTAATGTAAAAGAGTTGAATACTCGGAAAATCACTCTACACCCAGTGGCCTAATATTGAAGAAAACAGACCTGGGCTGGAATATGGAACCAACAATCTTGTATCTCCTAAAAAAAATATAAAAATAAAAATCAGGAATGAAAGAAAGACGAAAGAAATGTCTCATATTCATATCTATTTTTGAAATCCATGACATTTACATTTAGTAATTTAGCTGCTTTTATCCAAAATGACTTACAAGTTCTGTCGAAGGGTTGGTGGTTCGAATCCCGCTCAAGCCCATGTCCATCCCATTGCCGTTGTGTCCTTGGGCAAGACACTTAACCTACTTGCCTCGTATGAATGTGTATGCATGTGAATGAATGTTGGTGGTGGTCGGAGGGGCCGTAGGCGTTGATTATTCGCCACGCTTCCGTGAGTCTGCCTCAGGGCAGCTCTGGCTGCAATTGTAGCTTACCACCACCGGTATGACTGTGTATGAACGAATAATGGACTCTGTGAAGCGCTCTGAGTCAGAGCAACAGTCAGTCAGAGAAGAGCGCTATATAAATCCAATCCATTATTATTATTGTCAAGTCTGCAGGAAGGGTACAACTCTGCATATAAGTAAGATTGTTTGTTAAACAGTGTCAAACTTGAGTGCTACAGTCTTGAGTCCATATATACCAGCCGTGTCATGCTAGCATACAGGCACAGGTCATAGATACCAACCATGTCATGCTAGCATACAGGTCATAGATACCAACCGTGTCATGCTAGCATACAGGCACAGGTCATAGATACCAACCGTGTCATGCTATACAGGCACAGGTCATAGATACCAACCATGTCATGCTAGCATACAGGCACAGGTCATAGATACCAACCATGTCATGCTAGCATACAGGCACAGGACATAGATACCAACCATGTCATGCTAGCATACAGGCACAGGTCATAGATACCAACCGTGTCATGCTATACAGGCACAGGTCATAGATACCAACCATGTCATGCTAGCATACAGGCACAGGTCATAGATACCAACCATGTCATGCTAGCATACAGGCACAGGTCATAGATACCAACCATGTCATGCTAGCATACAGGCACAGGTCATAGATACCAACCATGTCATGCTAGCATACAGGCACAGGTCATAGATACCAACCATGTCATGCTAGCATACAGGCACAGGTCATAGATACCAACCGTGTCATGCTAGCATACGGGCACAGGTCATAGATACTAGCATACAGGCACAGGTCATAGATACCAACCATGTCATGCTAGCATACAGGCACAGGTCATAGATACCAACCGTGTCATGCTAGCATACAGGCACAGGTCATAGATACCAACCGTGTCATTATACAGGCACAGGTCATAGATACCAACCATATCATGCTAGCATACAGGCACAGGTCATATCTTCATTGAGAACATGCTATATGCAACTATATGCATGTATGCCTGTATGACTCCTGTATGACGCGTCACCGTATCCGCTAGACCGGAGGCATGACAGGACATTAGCAAGAAAACCCATAAAAAGCTAACACCTCTCACACCTCTCACACCGATCCCACCTATCACACCTATCACACCTCTCACACCGATCCCACCTATCACACCTCTCTCACCTATCACACCTCTCACACCTATCACACCTATCACACCTCTCGCACCTATAACACCTCTCACACCGATCCCACCTATCACACCTATCACACCTCTCACACCTCTCACACCTCTCACAGCACATCTCACACCTATCACTCCTCTCACACCTATCACACCTCTCACACCTATCACACCTATCACACCTCTCACACCTATCACACCTCTCACACCTATCACACCTATCACACCTCTCACACCTATCACACCTATCACACCTCTCACACCTATCACACCTCTCACACCTCTCACACCTATCACACCTCTCACACCTATCACACCTATCACACCTATCACACCTCTCACACCTATCACACCTATCACACCTCTCACACCTCTCACATCTATCACACCTATCACACCTCTCACACCTATCACACCTATCACACCTCTCACACCTATCACTCCTCTCACACCTATCACACCTATCACACCTCTCACACCTATCACACCTATCACACCTCTCACACCTATCACACCTCTCACACCTATCACACCTCTCACACCTATCACACATATAACACCTCTCACACCTATCACACCTATCACACCTCTCACACCTCTCACACCTCTCACACCTCTCACACCTATCACACCTCTCACACCTATCACACCTCTCACACCTATCACACCTCTCACACCTCTCACACCTATCACACCTCTCACACCTATCACACCTCTCACACCTCTCACACCTATCACACCTCTCACACCTATCACACCTCGCACACCTATCACACCTATCACACCTATCACACCTATCACACCTATCACACCTATCACACCTCTCACACCTCTCACACCTATCACACCTATCACACCTCTCACACCTCTCACACCTATCACTCCTCTCACACCTATCACACCTCTCACACCTATCACACCTCTCACACCTCTCACACCTATCACACCTCTCACACCTCTCACACCTCTCACACCTCTCACACCTCTCACACCTATCACACCTATCACACCTCTCACACCTATCACACCTATCACACCTCTCACACCTATCACACCTCTCACACCTATCACACCTCTCACACCTATCACACCTATCACACCTCTCACACCTATCACACCTATCACACCTCTCACACCTCTCACACCTATCACACCTCTCACACCTATCACACCTCTCACACCTATCACTCCTCTCACACCTATCACACCTCTCACACCTATCACACCTATCACACCTCTCACACCTCTCACACCTATCACACCTCTCACACCTATCACACCTCTCACACCTATCACACCTCTCACACCTATCACACCTATCACACCTCTCACACCTATCACACCTATCACACCTATCACACCTCTCACACCTATCACACCTATCACACCTCTCACACCTATCACACCTCTCACTCCTCTCACACCTATCACACCTCTCACACCTATCACACCTCTCACACCTCTCACACCTATCACACCTCTCACACCTATCACACCTCTCACACCTATCACACCTCTCACACCTATCACACCTATCACACCTCTCACACCTATCACACCTATCACACCTATCACACCTCTCACACCTCTCACACCTCTCACACCTATCACACCTCTCACACCTATCACACCTCTCACACCTATCACACCTCTCACACCTCTCACACCTCTCACACCTATCACACCTCTCACACCGATCCCACCTATCACACCTATCACACCTCTCACACCTATCACACCTATCACACCTATCACACCTCTCACACCTCTCACACCTATCACTCCTCTCACACCTATCACACCTCTCACACCTATCACACCTCTCACACCTATCACACCTCACACCTATCACACCTCTCACACCTATCACACCTCTCACACCTATCACACCTCTCACACCTATCACACCTATCACACCTCTCACACCTCTCACACCTATCACACCTATCACACCTCTCACACCTCTCACACCTCTCACACCTATCACACCTCTCACACCAATCCCACCTATCACACCTCTCACACCTATCACACCTATCACACCTCTATACCCATTCTGCAATCTGTTAATAAAGTTGTACTTAAGTTATGCTTTTACATTATACTTACTTAATAAGTGAATAGTTCCAAGTCAATCAAAAACTATGAGTTTTATTTACTCAAAACATAATGCGGTTTACAGTCTGTATCTACTTAATTATCTTAAGTTGTACTTAAGTTATGCTTTTACATTATACTTACTTAATAAGTGAATAGTTCCAAGTCAATCAAAAACTACGAGTTTTATTTACTCAAAACATAATGCGGTTTACAGTCTGTATCTACTTAATTATCTTAAGTTGTACTTAAGTTATGCTTTTACATTATACTTACTTAATAAGTGAATAATTCCAAGTCAATCAAAAACTATGAGTTTTATTTACTCAAAACACAATGCGGTTTACAGTCTGTATCTACTTAATTATCTTAAGTTGTACTTAAGTTATGCTTTTACATTATACTTACTTAATAAGTGAATAATTCCAAGTCAATCAAAAACTATGAGTTTTATTTACTCAAAACACAATGCGGTTTACAGTCTGTATCTACTTAATTATCTTAAGTTGTACTTAAGTTATGCTTTTACATTATACTTACTTAATAAGTGAATAGTTCCAAGTCAATCAAAAACTATGAGTTTTATTTACTCAAAACATAATGCGGTTTACATTCTGTATCTACTTAATTATCTTAAGTTGTACTTAAGTTATGCTTTTACATTATACTTACTTAATAAGTGAATAGTTCCAAGTCAATCAAAAACTATGAGTTTTATTTACTCAAAACATAATGCGGTTTACAGTCTGTATCTACTTAATTATCTTAAGTTGTACTTAAGTTATGCTTTTACATTATACTTACTTAATAAGTGAATAATTCCAAGTCAATCAAAAACTATGAGTTTTATTTACTCAAAACATAATGCGGTTTACAGTCTGTATCTACTTAATTATCTTAAGTTGTACTTAAGTTATGCTTTTACATTATACTTACTTAATAAGTGAATAGTTCCAAGTCAATCAAAAACTATGAGTTTTATTTACTCAAAACATAAGAAC
This sequence comes from Notolepis coatsorum, assembly GCF_963971535.1. Taxonomy (NCBI): domain Eukaryota; kingdom Metazoa; phylum Chordata; class Actinopteri; order Aulopiformes; family Paralepididae; genus Notolepis; species Notolepis coatsorum. Next base: position 125,558,980 of record NC_140171.1, read on the forward strand.
ACGTCACACGAACTCAAGACATTCAAGTTAGTAGAACTTTCATAGAATATTGAGTATACCCTACTCAAACTAATTGATTATTTTGAACATGCGGGTTTACAGTGTAGTTTGGCTATTTTCTTTTGACAGTCTTGTAATTTTCAAGCCACTAACAGCAAGTCTATGAACATGTTTGTGGCCAAATATCAATATCATTACAGTTAAAGATGAGGCGTCTGATATGTGTGGCGTAGGGCTGATACCAGGTCAGTTTGTCTAAGTTACATATATATACAGGTAGAATATCTCCCAAGATAAGCACTTCTCTCTGATCTTCAGTGACAAAGGGATATCAGGAGTATTAGGAATATTGAGGAAAAACATCACCAGTAACATTTAAACCATTCAGGCATCACTTCTGAATGGTTACCATAAAGATCATTAGCCTACAGTTAAAGATAAGGCTTTGTATAATAGTATGTGTGGCATAGGGCTGATACCAGGTCAGGTTGTACTTGGTTGGTAACACGGACATCACCACCATGGATTTCATGGAAGACCAATTATATGAATGATGACTCAAAGCAGCAGAACTGAGTACCTCTCTCAGGCCAGAACACACTGTCTCTCTCTATATATAACTTATATAACTTCAGTTCCAGTATTATAGAAATGTTCCCTCCCTTCACCACCACCCCCCCCCCCCCCCCTCTCTGGCAGAGAAGATTCATTGAAATGTGAGGAGCATTAACGTCACGCAGGGCATTGTGTGGCCCAAAGGAACATTGGAATCTCAGGTCTGACGTAACCGTGACCTAGATACTCGCCCTTTCACACACATATTTCACACACACATGCATACATACACATACACTGCAGAAAAGGGGGAGGGCCTGCCGCTATTTTATCTACATCATTTGTATGTAATGACATTGACATGGGTGAATTTACATCATTTGAATATCTTGCTATTGAGCTCAAAGCTGAACTATCTTTGCTCATCACATTGTACCGGCCACCAAAATACTCATCAATATTTCTGCAGGAATTCTCAGAGCTAATCTCAGTCGGTATCATTAGATGTGAAAGATGAATCATACATGGAGATCTGAATATTCATATAAATAAGAAGAACGACCCCAAGGCTATTGAGCTTACCAACCTACTGGACAGCTTCGAGCAAATACAACATGTAAATGAACCCACTCACCAACATGGTAACACCCTAGACTTAGTGATGACAACAAGCCTGAACATTGATAAAGTATCAGTAATTGAATTACCTATATCTGACCATATCTGTATTCTTCAATGCTAACCTAAACTTAACAGAGACAAAAAAGGTAACCGTTGTAAAGTGAAGAGTACTAGATGACATTGCAGAAGAGAAGTTCTCAAACATCATGAGACAAACTGAACCATCCAGCCTGGACTGTTCTTTAAACTGCACGGTTGAAAATCTCAACAACACCCTATCATATACACTGGATGCCGTCGCTCCATTAAAGGTAAAAAAAAGTGAAGTGACAAAATCTCCCCATGGTTAAATAATAGCAGTGTTGGTCAGACAAAGAATCTGTAGAGCTGCTGAACGAAAATGGAGGAAAACCAAGTATATATAAGGAAGTCATGACTGCCTATAACAAAGAAATACGAGTGGCAAGAAAGGACAGTTTTTCTAAGATTATCACAGAGAATGTTGAAAACTCTAGAATATTATTCTCAGCCATCGACCAGCTACTCAACACTGCTTCCACCCCTCCACAGTCATCTGCATCAAAATGTGAAGAACTAGCATTATTCTTCAATAACAAAATAACTTCAATTAGAGCCAGCATTAGTCCTGATACAAACATGGACACCATCATTATTGTACAGTGTTTCCCCCCCAACCCCTCCCTACCCAACCCCCCCCACACAACCCCACCCAACCCCCTCCAATGTACAGTTTTTACGTCAAATGTATATACTCCCTTTTCTGGACTCTTTTTGTATCACAAACAGTACTGTATTTGCAAATCTGGTATGTCATAAATGTATAGATGTAGCAGTACTGTCTATATCTGTATGTCATGTATGATATGTCCTGATGAATTGAAAATGGGGGACCCTGATGTAAACAAGACGAAAGTCTTTCTCTGGTCTGCATCCCCTTAACAATTGTGTGTATTGAGCTGTACTGTATTGTACCCATTCTGCAATCTGTTAATAATCAATCAATCAATCAATCCTAGCACCTACTGTGCTCACGAACAAACAAATGCACTCACATGCACGTGACCAGGCCACGCCCCCGCGTCCTACTATATGACGCCGGACATGGTCACACTCTACCTTCCTCAGAAAAAGTTTTCAACACTGAAAACCCAACCAAGGGACCTCAGGGCACTAAGAGCGAGACGCTCAGCCAGTATTCATATAACTAGGTTATAGGATAAACTTTCGTTATATTATCATACTGGCCAATCGCGTCTCGCTCTTCGCCATTATGAGATATGGGGCAGAGCAGACGCGTGGCCCGACAAGTGTACCCCCTGAGGGCCGTAAGCCCCACCCAGGGAGGAGGGGAGTCCCGTCCACCCGCCCGTCCTAACGAAGGGGGGGAGGCAGTCAACTCCACCAAAGTGCGAAAAAGGGGGAACCAGACACCCCTGAAAAACGCACAGCACAGGCGGGACCACGTGTGACACAGCACTCCGTGGCACACACCCACACACCCCTGCTAGCCCTCCAAATGGTGGGACGCAGGAGAGGTCCCAGACCTCAGAACCGCCTGGAAGACAGAACCCCCAGTCACATCCACGAGGTAAAACCCAACAAAGGGACCCGGGGAGGACCAGAAGGCTGCAGCACAGATGTCCTCCACCGAGGCCCCCCCTAACAGGGCAGCAGCCCGAGGGGGACCTGTCCAGCCAACGTGCAGCAAAAGGCAACACCCCGCACAACCAATGTGACAGGTGCTGCTTGGACAGCGCCTCACCCGCGCAAGGGCCACCGTAACAAACAAACAGTTGAACGGAAGCCCTGAGAGCCCGAGTCCTGAGGCAAACCCCCAGTGCACGGACAGGACACGACAGGTGAAGGCCCGCCTCCAACTCACTAGCGTGAGGAGGCGGACGAACGCCTGAACCACAATATCCTGGAGCGAAAAGAGCTCCGGATATCCTTTGGCACAAAGACTGGATTAGGCCTCAGAGTCGCACCGCTATCGGCCGAATAGACAGGCACTCAGGCCGCACCTTACCCACGCGCTTAGCGGAGGTGATGGCCAAAAAGAACGCGGTCTTCAAAGACAGCTGATCCAATGGCACCTGCTCAAGAGGCTCAAACGGGGCCTCCGACAACCGGCCCAGGACCAGTTGGAGGTCCCACTCGGAGACAGAGAACGTTCCACAGGCTTGAGACGCAGAGCGCCAAGCAGGAATGTTCCACGAGAGGGTGGCTGAACAACGTTCCGCCCCCACACTCGACCATACGCCACTCCCCAGCGTAAGCCGCGGTAGAGGATGGAGCGCGCGCGTACCGGATAGCGCTAACCACAGAACAGTCAAGACGCATCCCCACCAGATTCACACTGTCAGCAGCCAAGCCTAGAGGCTGCCCCAGAACAGGAGGCAGAACAGAGTTCCCGCGGTGACCACGGAACAGGCCATGGCGGGGCCACCAAGAGCTGAATCAGGGCCGGGGACCACACAGCTGAGCCCCGGCCCGGCACGACCAGGACCAAGTCCCGCGCTCCCGACGTACTCGCACCAACAGCTGAGCTATCAGGTGTAAGGGGGGTGAATGCGTACAGAATCCCAGACGGCCACGGAATCGGTCCCAGACCTGCCTGACTATGCCTGGACGTAGTCCCTACCCGTCAGGGTGAGGACCGCCCCGCGACATCACACCTTCACCCACATTCTCCCTGCCGGGGATGTGGAGAACCCTCAGGCAGCGCAGATGGAGAACGCCATTGCCAGAGCCCGACCGCCGCCCGGTGCAGACGGGGGGAGCGCACTCCTCCCTGTTTGAAAATATATGACGCTGACGTCGTGTTGTCCGTCCTGACCAAAACATGCTTGCCCACCATAAGGTGGCCGAGCCGTTTGAGGACCAGAAGGACTGCCTTCAATTCCAACACATTGAATGTAGCGCAGACCGGGCAGCATGGTCTTGCCAGCTGCCCCCTACTGCGTTGGCCCGACACGTCCCCCCCCCCATCCCATGAGGTAGGCATCGGTGAAGACTGTGACATGTGACAGCCGGCTGCCCACGGGGACCCCGCTGGTGAGGGCACCAGGCCCTCCCCAGAGGACGAGGTCCCCCAGTACTGACATGGGAACCTTCAGCCGCTTCCACATGTTCTCACCGGGTCCATTTCCATACTGGAAAAAAACCACCTCTGTATCCTCCTCATGAAGAGGAGGCCAAGAGGGACCACAGCAGCAGGCGCATCACGGACAGCGCCATAACCGTCCTAGGACGGAACCTCCCGAGCGCGCCGAGAACCAACCACTCGCCGCCGCTCTGAGAGGGATGCCTACAGCTTAGAAAAAGCCCAAGTACTCCACCCGTTGACTGGGAATAGGAGTACTCTACTTCCAGTCTACAGCAAAACCCAGGCTGGTGAGGCACCACCTGCCTGGTATGAGACCTGGCGATCTACCCTGACCGGCCAAGGACTAGAACGTCGTCCAGGGTAGAATAAAATTCGTAAAACCCAGACGACGCAGAGGCCCCAGCGCGGTCTCCACGCACTTGGTGAAGATGCGGGGAGCCAGAGAGTAGCCGAACGGCAGCCTCTGGTACCCGTATGCTAAGCCCTGCAAAGGAAGAGTAGGTAAGCCCTAGGATGGAAGATCGGGATGCGAATACGCATCCTACAGGTCTATGGAGGTGAACCAGTCCCCCACCTGACAGCATCTAACAGGTGGGAGACGGTCAACATTCTGAACCTTCCATGGGACAGGTCCAGTATGGGTCTGACACCCCCCCCGATTCCTCGGGCACCAGAGAATACCGGGAGGAAGCGCCACGCATCGCATCCTTCTTTGGGACCACGATGATGGCTTGCTTCGCCAACAGAGATTGGATCTCGTCGGCCAGAGCTGTCACTGCTGTTGACCCTGACAATAGGGTCTGTACCAAACCTGAAAACGGAGGGTGGGGTTGTGCAAACTGCAACACAAGTCCTCGCCTCAGCGTTCTCTCCATCCACCTCGACATATGGCACTGCTGTAACCATATGTGATGATAATCCCAAAGCGCACCCGCCGCCACTTGGCGCTGGTCCGGCAGGAACTATAGATAGGCGGCCCGGTCCCACCCGCTGTGTGTTGCCAACCCTGGACTCGCCAACCGCGTGAGCAGGGCGTCTTGCGGAGCCGGGATATCGCACCCTGACACTACCAACGAGGCAATCGCACCCAAGGGGGGACCCCGACAGAAAGGGCCGGTTTGATAAGGGGGAAGCTGACATCACACTGGGTGACATAAGCTCCCCCGCTGAACATCTCCCCGGCATGGACTGCTGAGGATCTATTCTGCAGCTGGACATGCAAGGCGTGTGGTCCCCACACTGCCCGATAGGGTGGGTTCCTACACACCGTAGCCCTGCAGTGATATTACTACCACCCAAATCACGCGGCCTTCCAGCCGTGGGAGGCACTAACGTGATACCCGGCCTGGCGAGGGCGGAGCTGGGGGAACTCGCACTGCGACCCCCTGGGCCTCGAGTTCCCCCCGCTGACAACCTTCATCGTTGACAGACACAACACCAAGCTCACCAAACACAGACGCAGAACGTGTGGCGTGGGAGCCGCTTCACAGCACAGCATTCTCACGGACAGAACCAGGCCTAGCCAGCAACTGGGTGTCAGCCCCTGTCTCCATGAGAAGCGAAACGTGGGGCCGCTTGTGCTTCACTGAAGGCACGCGGACCGCAGCCAAAGGGAACAAATCAGAGCCCGTATCCCACTGGTGTTGGACCGGAGAGCGAGCTAGACACAGCTAGACGGCGACGTTTTTTTAGGGCGTGCTCATCTAATGTAGCCGATCCCTCGGCCGCCAAGGCTGTCGGCCTTGTGATCACCTGTTGTCTTTGTGTCCAGGGTACCTCAGGCGGGGGAAACATGGCTGCTGGTCGGGGGCTTCGCCACAGCCGCTGGCGAGGCCACGCCCTCACCTCTGGCTGCGCGGTGTGAGGCAGTGTGGGGCCTAGGTCAAATACCGCCTGCGCTCCTGCTGAAAGACCAAAGTCCCTCTGCGGAGAGGGGAGCCCTGAGGAGGGAAAAACCTTCTCTCCTCCTCAAGGGGAGACTGTTCCAACCAAAGATGTCTGTGAACAAGCGTTGACAGCATCCTAGCCCTCCCTGCGGGTATAGCTTGCGGCTAGGTCAAAAGCTGAATAACCTCAAAACCTCGCGCAATGTTTTGACGTCATCTGGCCCTAAGGCCCCACCACCGACACAATTTTTGACAGCAAAAAAAAACAGCAATTTGAACAATGTTGCCAGTCGCTGCTAATTCTATACCGCGGCAGTATAGGCTTTAACAGCCCACCAGCCACCTGCCGGGCCGACTCGCTTCATGGCGTCGGCCGTGCGGGACACCGTTCCACCATGTCAGAGGCAAAGGACTGATGCCACCTGCTTCACAAGCACGGAACACCCGTGGTGGCTGCAGACCAAAGTCTACTACTAGTGAAGCACTGCCTCACTAGTAGGCATGCAGCAACCTCCACTGTGGTGTGCACCCATGAAGGGGTAAATGAATAAATGAACGAAAACTCCACTAACACACTGCAGAATGGGCTAGCCCATACACACAATTGTTAAGGGGATGCAGACCAGAGAAAAACACCAGTCCCGTCCACACAATTCATAGATTCACAAAAAGCACAGCAGCCCTGAGCCTCAGCCCATCCACCCATGTAAATGGTAAACAAGCCCCCGTTAAACCCCCAACATTAGACACCGATTGACCATCAGCATGAATGGTTAAGAGGAGGGAAGACCTTTTAGTAAAGACAGCCCTCGGCGGGGAACAAGGAACGACGTCCTAGCATTGTAGCATTAGCCGTGCGCTCTAGGATAGCTGGGAAAACACCCAAAACAGAGTCATGACGACCAAGTTTACCCAAATATCCAGCCAATACATAACTCGGCTGTCTCACGGGACAACGAGCAGTATCACTCATGCTAGTATCAATGCCTGTTAGCGCAGACCCGACCTGTGCGCGACGTAGCTCGACTGCTAACCGTTGCGCGATGTCCCTCGATCCGCTGTCACGATATTAGGATGTGCCAAGAAGATTCCAGGGGCTGGTGAACCTCCGGCGAAAACCCAACATTGTGTCATTTCTCCCTGCGTTTCACAACAGCTAGTTCACGGAGTGCACTGCTACGTCCGTGTTGGAAACAAAAAAGAGGGTAGAGTGTGACCATGTCCGGCGTCATATAGTAGGATGCGGGGGCATGGCCTGGTCACGTGCATGTGAGTGCATTTGTTTGTTCGTGAGCACAGTAGGTGCTAGGAGATAAGAGATATCTCATAATGGCGAAGAGCGAGACGCTATTGGCCAGTATGATAATATAACTGCTCTTACAAAAATAATTAGTGACCTCAGAATACTGATGCAAACAAAGTCTCAATTCTCGTCCTATTAGCGCAGCGTTTGACACGATCGACCATGATATCCTAATAAATCGTCTAGAAAAGTTAGTTGGTCTTTCTGATTATGTATTAAACTGGTTCAGAACATATATCAAAGGGAGAAAATATTACGTCAGGCTTGGAGATCATTCTTCTGAGAAACATGACGCCTACTTCGGAGTTCCACAGGGGAGCTGCCTTGGTCCATTATTATTCTCACTATACATGCTGCCACTCTGAGACATCATTAGAAAACACAATGTATGTTTCCATAATTACGCAGATGACACACAATTGTTGTGAGAATAGGTTTAGGCAGAGCCCAAAAGCTGAACACAGGATAAGAGAGAATAGAGCGTTTTAGGGTGTTTTAATAGTATTCCCCAAGCAGACAGTTGAACAGGCAGGAATGTGCAACAGACAGGGGTTAGAATGTTCTTGGGGGGTGAGGACAGGTGCACTCCCAGTGCAGCTGTGGGCAGAAGACACAGGTCTGTGTCAAGAGAGAGCAGGAGCACTCCTTGTGCAGCACGAGATGTCCAGGCAGGGAGGTGCACTCGAGCGGAGGTCCTAGGTAACTAGAATAACACCACGACGAGGTCTGGTCAGAATCTGCCGGTAGATGTGTCTTGCTGATCAGGGGATGAGGTACAGCTGTGTCGAGTGAGGTGCCTGGCAGCGTGTGAATCAGGGGATGAGGCACAGCCGTGTTGAGTGAGGAGCTTGACAGTGTGTGAAGGGGTGCTGCCCATATATGGGTATGAGGCTTCCGTTGTGAATGTGGGAGAGGATGAGGAGGAGTGAAGAACGTGTGGGGCTGCCGTGGTGAATGTGGGGGGAGGATGAGGAGGAGTGAAGAAGGCTCTCGCCGTGATTATGATAATTGTACATCTCTGCTGAACCAAATGATCACACTATTAGCTATTAACTCCATTTCCGCCTGTCTCTTAGCAATAAACAAATGGATGACGAACAACTTCCTAAAATTAAATGAGGGCAAAACTGAAATCCTACTAGTCGGTCCTATAACAAAAAGAGAAATGCTACAGAGCAATATGGGGCAACTTACTCCTTGGATCAAACCTGAAGTTACAAGTCTTGGTGTTATAATAGACTCAGACCTAAGCTTTAAATCACACATCAACAAGGTGACAAAAACAACATTTTTCCACCTTAGAAACATAGCTAAGGTACGCCGCTTATAAATCAAAAAGACACTGAAAAACTGATCCAGGCCTTTATTTATCTCAAGCCGATTTGACTACTGTAATGCAAATTTGCATGAGGGTCATCCTTTTGTGTTAAATGGCTGCATAAAGCAAGCATTTGTTGACCCGCATGTTGTCTATTGATAAGAGTATTAAAACTTGGAACTTGAAAAAGATCTGTTTAAGGTAGAAAAAAAATGCGATTAATTTGCAATTAATCATTAACTATGGACAATCATGCGATTAATCGAGTTAAATATTTTAATTGATTGACAGCACTAATACAAAGCACTAAATGGAACAGGACCAAGCTACATTGCAAATTCTCTAGTCATAACTATGTGCCTCCTAGAACATTGTGATCATCTACTACTGGTCTATTGAAGGTTCCAAGCCACAGTCTAAGGAAAATCAGGGATGCAGCCTTTGCAAACTATGCACCAAAGTTATGGAACACACTACCTATGGACATTAGGGAAGCTAGATCTTTTAATATTTTAAAAAATAAGCTAAAAACATACATCTTCACCATAGCCTTCTAATACACTCTAGCACTATTTTACTCTGTCCATTCTATTGCATAATTTTACTATATATTCTATTCTACTATTTTATTGCACTGTATTATTTTACTCTGTCTATTACTTTTTATTACAGGTTCAAAACTGTCAGGTATTAAACTGTGTGGGTATCAAACAAGAGACTGTTGGGCTTTAAAACTGTAGGACTCAGGCCTATAGAACTGCGCCCTGAGAGGGAGGTTTGCACTGAGTGGGAGGTTCGAAGGCTCAAAGTGGGTATAAAACAGGAGGGAAGACTGTTAAATTTTAAACTGTGGATACCAAACAGAGAAGGTAAAGACGACTTTGAACAGTTGAACAGTAATCCAGAACAATTTTATTGCACTGTAAAAAAAATATATATATATATATTTGATCTATTCTATTCTACTATTTTATTGCACTGCACTATTTTACTCTGTCTATTTTATCTTACTCTTTTTATCATTGTCTAAAGCCTGTTAAGCTTTTCTTTATCATAAATCGATCAATAGAGACCATATTAGATCCCCAATTATCATATCATGAGGTATCATTGGAAAGCCACACTCATTGGCTACAACCCTGTGCAAAGGTTTTGGAGATCGCCAAATGATTGACGGAACTAGAGCCCCGGGAGTCGGGGGTGGTAATGTGTACTTTTGCGTACTTTAATTTAATTCTATCTATATATTGTATTAAAAGAAATGCACACCCGAGCCACTAGAGGTCGGCAAAGAATTGTCCACATGTGGGCCCTTGGATGTTAAGAGGTTAATGTTTTTAAATATTTTTTTTTGTAGCAAAGAGTAAAGACCATAACCCTATCAAAAACAGTAGTCAAAGTGTATATTTTAATTTTACCGATTTATACGATTTATCGGAAATACGAATTTATCTGAAAATGCTAATTATCGTAAAAACCGCAAGGAAATGACTAAATCCAGATTCAACCCTGCCATTGGAAAGAGGAGCATTTTCCCTATCCATAGATGTATGATTTGGCCATAATAAGGTCAAGGTCAAGTTCAAGGTCAAATATGAATTTATAATTAAAATCGATTATCATTAATTACTGTATCTACAAATCCTTCTGTTTAATCATCTTCCCTTTATTCATTTGCTTAGATTTTTTGTACACATGATCTCAATAAGGTGGTGAATGAGCTCAGTGAGCATTTTCTCCTACCCGTATCAATCTTTGATCAAAGATGCAAAAATCATAAATCATAATTTATATTCTCCTTTTCTTCATTACAATTTACTCAGCCTAGTAACAGACAAAATATTTCTGACACTGGAAATACATACCCCCAGGTCCCTAGATGTTCATACCAAGAACATGCAAATTGACCTTGCAGAAGTGGAGCAATCTTCCATTTACTTAGGCATGTACCTTTAGGCAAAAACGGTCTACAGATTAACAGGTTAAAACTGAATCAAACCATAAACAAGGTGGGCTGTTGGGATGTTAGATACTTAGATCCTAATGTGAAAAACTATGATTTTATATGTCTGCACTTTATGTGCTCATTTTATGCCTGTCTTTTTTCTGTTGTGAAGCACTTTGAGCTGCAGTTTCTGTATGAAAGGTGCTATACAAATAAAGTTTATTATTATTATTATTATTATTATTATTATTATTATTATTATTATTATTATTATTATTATTATTATTATTATTATTATTATTATTATTATTATTATTATTATTATTATTATTATTATTATTATTATTATTATTATTATTATTATTATTATTATTATTATTATTATTATTATTATTATTATTATTACTACATGAATAGAACTTAAGTTAAAAATGTTATATAAAACACACAGTAATAATCCATTCCATCCTTTACCAGGCGTGTTCAGTCATCTGAAAAAAAAGTTCAGCATTTACAGTACACGACTTATTAGCTAGTACCACACCCAGACCGGGCTTCTATCAAATAATTACATAACTCTGAGGAATATATTACTCAACACTGTTCACTGTCACCATGGGATACTCTTAAAATAAATTTGAGTAAGAGAGACGGGGGAACATCCCAGAATGCATTACATCACAGCAAACACAACAAATTATATAACTCCCTTGGAAGGGGGGGGGGGGGGTGGAGTCAGTGTCAAGGATGGCTACCTCCAAAAGAACATGCTGTTAATGAAGAAACTGAATGCTCCGCCGTCAACAAGATGCCAAGAACAAGTTGGCATAGCGATAGAGCAGGGTTGCATAATAGCCATTAAGAACTAACTGCCTTGCAATTATGGGACAGGGAACCTATCAATTACAAAGGTCTTGCAATTGACCTATCTCTACCTAAGTCCCGCCCTCTTTTCTTGATCCTCCAGTCACAACTGTTGCCGCGCCCAGAAGCAACTACGGAGGAGATCAAACTGGGAACGAGGTTAAGAAGAAGCAACAGTTGGGAGGATCAAGAACAGAGGGCGAGGCTTGAGATAGGTTCATTTAAAAGAAGCGGGAAAACATCATTCAAATGAGAGTAGCAACAAAATATGTATTCCAAAAAAAAAGTTTATGTAACAACAACAAAAAACCTACTACATATTTAGTTTCACTTAATTTTTATCATAGTGGGTGTCTCAAATGCATATTAAAAAAAAAATCATATTATTATCTTCATATTTAATTGTATTTGATCATTTTTATTATTAAATTATTATTTAATATATATATCTGTTTATTTTTATTTAATAATCGAAGGACAAACATCACATGACAAAAAACATTTATTAATTAATTCATTTTGAAGCTGTGAAAGGTTTGTCAACACTGGATATGTCAAGTTCCGACTGATTTAGAAACATACACAATCATAAAATATCAATAATCACATCATTAAACCCATAAAACCCTAATGAGCCACGATTTACAGAACTGAACATGCATTTTTTATCAGCGACTACCTTCCATATGTATAACACCAGCCTCCCGTGTTCCTCAATCTCTGAACTGATCTGTGATGGGCGGGTGGGGGGTGTGTGGCATTGCATGGATCAGCAGCGGAACACAGAGAGACCCATTGTTTTCTTGTAACATGAAACCACGGTCTGGTCTGTTCATCCATTTCCCTTCTCTGTTGCATAACTACAGGGCTACAGCGCTGCGCTACACTACAGGCTGTGCTGAGCCCGCCGCCAATGAGCAGTGGCAAGGTGACATTCCATAGAAACCGCAATGCTTTGTAGTATACTGTAGCTGTCCTCTCTCTCCCCTTCTCGCTCTCTCACTCTCTCTCTCCTTCTCTCTCCCCTTGCCCCATATCTCTCTCTTTCTCTCTCTCTCTCTCTCTCCCCTTAATGCCTCTCTCCCTCCTCTCTCTCACTCTCTCTCTCTCATGCTCTCTCCCCTTAATGCCCCTCTCTCTCTCCTTCTCTCTCCCCCTAATGCCTCTATCTCTCTCATTCTCTCTCCCCTTAATGCCTTTCTCTCCATCCTCTCTCTCTCTCCTTCTCTCCCCCTTAATGCCTCTCTCCTCTCTCTCTCTCTCTCTCTCTCTCTCCTTCTCTCTCCCCTTAATGCCTCCCCCCTCTCTCTCTCCCTCTCTCTCCTTCTCTCTCCCCTTAATGCCTATCTCATCTCTCTCTCTCCTTCTCTCTCCCCTTAATGCCTATCTCCCCCTCTCTCTCTCTCTCCCTCCTCTCTCTACCCCCATTTTTTCCCCTTTTTTTTTTTTTTTCTTCTTTCTTTTTTTCAAAAGCTGTATTATGTGGAGGCTTGCAAAAGCAGGCTAGGAGAAAAAGTAGGTCAGTGAGGAGGAGAGGAGAGGGGGATGAGGAGAGAGGGGTTGAGAGAGAGAGAGAGAGAGAGAGAGAGAGAGAGAGAGAGAGAGAGAGAGAGAGAGAGAGGGAGAGGGAGAGGGAGAGGGAGAGGGAGCAGGAAGGAAGGGGGGAGGCGGGGAGGGAGGGAAGTTACGTCACATGCCCCCACAGTGTAGACTTGAGTGAATCGCTCCAAAGAGGAGCGTTCTTTGTTGTCGGGGAGCAGGTCAGTAGCACACAACTGGAGTGTTGTGCATGCACACACACACACACACACACACACACACACACACACACACACACACACACACACACACACACACACACACACACACACACACACACACACACACACACACACACACACACACACACACACACACACACACACACACACACACACACACACACACACACACACACACACACACACACACACACACACACACACACACACACACACACACACACACACACACACACACACACACACACACACACACACACACACACTTTCAAAATCACACCATCTCAGGTGGAACCCGGTATGGGTAACAACAAAGTCAGGCTTGTTTTGCAGACTGGCATCATGCAGTAGGCTACATGATGTAATGTCCACTTAATAAAAACCTAAAATAGAATCAGACTACAGCAAACTCTACAGTCTGTGCCTATGATGTCAGGAGAAGTAGGGGTCACGATATATATGGGCAGATATATGTTGCCAAACATTGGCTGATGATGGTGATTTTATTATTTATTTATTGGCATCGGTCCGATGAGGAAAACCGGGCAGATGTGAACAATCAATGATTAACAGCACTGACTGCAGAAACAGAGATAACTCTTGATTGGAAAACGACCTATAAGATTCCCTATATGGGAAAAGCAAGGCATACACTCATTAGGGGATGTTTTTAACAAACAGGGTTTCTGTAGTTATGAAGAAATACAGAAGAAATTTAATCTCACCAAGTCCACACATCTTTTTTACTTACAGTTATTGTTATGTTTGAAGACTCAAGGTGTTCCATTAACGAAACCAATTGAACACCACAGATACCACAAATTCTTCTATGAAAGAGAGACATCAAGAGGTTTTGTTTCAGATTTTTATCATCAATTACTAACGTCCTCATATGAAACCCTCCACCTAGACTCCGTCTGGAGGAGGGATATACCAGACCTGGAAAGTGATTTTGATTGGCAAGAAGCCTGGGCAAATGTTCGACTCACATCAAGGAACCCGGACCATCAACAAATCAATCTTAACTATATTCACAGGACATACTTGACTCCTATAAGACTGAAAAAAATGGGTCTTATACAAGACTCCAAATGCTCTTTATGTACAAATGGGGACGAGGGGACATTTATGCACATGTACTGGGAATGCCCACCAGTTAAGACATTCTGGAAAGAGGTGACCCAGCAATTATCAAATCTCGTAACTTGGAATATACCTGTACACCCCTCTGTATTACTGCTGAATGATGTTTTTGAGTGTGCAGTACATCCACAGCTAAAGAGATTGGTTTTATCGGGTATCACAGTGGCTAAAAAGCTGATAGCATCACGATGGTTCCAACCGGAAAAAATGTGCCGAAAGGTCTGGATTATTACATATCTCGATGTGATCTATCAAGAAATATCTACAGCTAGAATTTTGGGTCTCAATGAATCCAAAATGACATTGTGGTTAGAAGTGGTGGAGAAAATAAAAGCTAGCATATAATGGTAATGTCTGGTTAGGAGCGAGGGAAAATGGATGGATTATCCAATGGGGGGTCCGGGAGGGGGGGGTACGAGCTGGAGCATATGTGTGTAGGTTTTTAGATAACAGGTATTAAGGGTATATCCTATATATGACAATTAACTAAAATGTGATTTCATTGGATGTGCACTGTCAACTAATGCTTGTGTATCTTATCGTGTGTTGTCATGTTTGTTTATGTGTTTGTTTAAAAAATAATAAAAAAATAAAATACAAAAAAAAGAAACAGAGATAAAGACAGAACGCCCTTAATTTTACAGTGTACACCATTTTTATACAGACCAATCATATGAATCTCTGTAAATATTGATTATCGGCCATAACAGGGAATGTATTATCGGTTATTGGTATCAGCCAAAATGTTGATATCATCTCTACCAAGAAGTTATAGTATCTTGGGGGAGGGAGGGGGGGGGTCGTGTTCAGAATCAGTCCTGACATGGCAGGATGGTGCTATTGTATTCATAAAGGAGGGACAGAAACCCGGGCAGGATGCCATTTTGATATGAATGAGTCATGGTAAACGGTCCTCGTCTGAGTGGCAGGGTGACTCACGGTGCTTATGGCTGATGGTCGCTGTGACCAGCTGCCAACACGTAGCAAACACTGAACCTATCATCTTGACCTCTTCTCTACTCCCTCTCTCTTTCTCTGTATGTTTGTCTCTCTCTTTAACGGTCTCTCTCTCTCTCTCTCTCTCTCTCTCTCTCTCTCTCTCTCTCTCTCTCTCTCTCTCTCTCTCTCTCTGTCTCTCTGCCTCTCTCCATTTGTACCATACCATCTCTTCCTATCTCTCTGTTTCTGTCTCCTCTCTCTCTCTTCTCTCTCTCTCTCTCTCTCTCTCTCTCTCTCTCTCTCTCTCTTTGTCTCCCTCTCCTCTTCCTCTCTCTGCAACCCCCCCTTTCACTCTCTCTCCTCTTCCTCTCTCTGCCACCCCCCTTCTCTCTCTCTCTCTCTCTCTCTCTCTCTCTCTCTCTCTCTCTCTCTCTCTCTCTCTCTCTCTCTCTCTCTCTCTCTCTCTCTCTCTCTCTCTCTCTCTCTCTCTCTCTCTCTCTCTCTAACACAAACACACACAACCACAACAGAATGTGGTGGAAAGCTTTATTATCATCCCTAGTTATATAATAGTAAAGTGAAATCCTGAAGTTACAGCACAGGGCGCTGTGAGAGAGAGGGGGGAGGGGGGGAGCAGCCAGTGGCAGCGCCGGCTCTGGCCCAGCGGTGCTCAACAACTCCACTTATGTAACTGCAATGCTGCTGCATGTTGGTTGGCCACACAGGGAGAGGCCGGGATGGGGTGAGGAGGAGGAAGGAGTTGAAATGTATATCCCTTTCACAACCACACTACAGAAGGTTAACCATTTCACTACCACACTACAGACGGTTAACCGTGTGAGTGTGTGTGTGTGTGTGTGTGTGTGTGTGTGTGTGTGTGTGTGTGTGTGTGTGTGTGTGTGTGTGTGTGTGTGTGTGTGTGTGTGTGTGTGTGTGTGTGTGTGTGTGTGTGTGTGTGTGTGTGTGTGTGTGTGTGTGTGTGTGTGTGTGTGTGTGTGTGTGTGTGTGTGTGTGTTTGTATCCACTTGGCTGTGTCTCTGCATTAATTTACCTGCCTTTACATGTGCTGCCATATTTTTCACAGCTTATGTTTTCAGGCATTGTAGCAGGTTGAGCACTTGAATAAAAAAAGTCATCATTAGGTGGTTTTCATCATGCGATAAATAAATATAATGAAGAGATGTCAAGCGCACGTCCTGCCCCTTCCTTAAACGCTTACAAACGTCTCTCGTCTGGAAATATTCTGAAGGTCTAAAGGAGGAAAGTACTTGTTTCCCCAATTATGTTACTCTTTTCAGTATTTAATATTTCAAAGAAGACCCTGGGAAAGGTTTCATAATTGTGTTTTGACTTGTTTTTTTAATGAAACACAAAGTCCAGATGGGATTTTAGATTGAGTTTAAGGTTAGGGTTTAGGGTTATGGTAAATGGCTGCATTTAGCGCTTTACAATTTGGTCCTCACATTTTACCCATTCACTCACACATTCACACACCGATGGCGGAGGCAACCATGCAAGGTGCCACTGCCAACTCTTGCTCAAGGACACTTCGACACACTGCCCCGGAGGAGCGGGAATCCAACCGGGAACCTCCAGATTACCAGAAAACTGCTCTACCTCCTGAGCCATTGTCTATGGTTAGGGTTATGTTTAGGTGGGAAGTGGGGTAATTTTATGAGATGGAATTTGTAAGTGAGCGGAATATGAGTCCGTTTTTTTTTTTTTTTTTTTTTTTTTTACTATTTTAACCCTTTCTCTTCTCAGGTATACATCCTATGATGGACACAAAATAGAGTATAGAGTATTTTAAATCAACCATCTGAAGATTACGCAACACCGTTGATCAAGAGGGTAATAGTGTGCGGATTTGGGGGCTTCAGAACGAGAGCAGGATTCCGCTGGTGAACACGCCTTGCCGCCTGCCTGCCTGCCGTGACCCCTTCCCTCCTGCCTCGCTTCTGATAGGATTAAAGAGGCCAGGGGTGATACATGCCCCCGAAAGCATTATGACATAACAGGAAGAGAAGAAGGTTTGGTATATTCAGTTAAAGGAACCCGCCAACATTATGGGAAATGCGATTACCGTCTTCTCCAGAGTCAGACAAGAAGATAAATGCCAATTTCCCCTCTGTGCGTTCAGTAGAAAGCCATCCATTTACATTTACATTCAGTAATTTAGCTAACGCTTTTATCCAAAGCGAGGCCAAACAAGTCAGCAGAAGGGGTACATCTCTGGCGGCTAAGGGTAAGTGGTATCTTTTGTCAGTGTCGAACTTGAGTGTTATACTCAGAGTGCATAGTAGTAGACATATTAGCATGGTAGGTAGTAGTATAGGGATAGTAGCATAGTACATAGTAGATAGCTCAGCAACGCCCCCTCCTATCTAAAGGAACCCATCGCTCCCCCGACCTCCACCCGCTCCCTCTGCTCTGGACACTCAAACACACTCCAACCAATACACAGGACACACCTTCGCACCATGGGCGACCAGGCCTTCTGCTCAGCACTGCTCCTCGGTTGTGGAATGCCCTCCCCGACCATCTGAGAGCACCACAGTCCGTTGAGGTTTTTAAAAGGGGCCTAAAAACATTTATTTTTAACAAGGCATTCGCCTGAATTATTCATTTAGTTTTTTATCTGTATGTTTCTTCCAATTCATTGTTTGTTTTATAAATTGTAATTGTTTTTATAAATTTTTTTTTATCTTTATCTCCTGTAGCACTTTGAGATTGTCACAAATATAAAGTGTGTTACAAATTGAATTTATTTAGGAGGGAGGGGGGGAAGGGCGAAAATACAAAATATGCCATTCAATGTGTAATGTATCCAACTGTACCTTTGATGACTAATAAATAAATGTTTAAAAAAAACAAATTGAATTATTATTATTATTATTATTATTATTATTATTATTATTATTATTATTATTATTATTATTATTATTATTATTATTATTATTATTATTATTATTATTATTATTATTATTATTATTATTATTATTATTATTATTATTATTATTATTATTATTATTAGATAATAATAATGTGCTAAGCTAGGCTAGCTTGCAGCCGGATAGCTTTCTACTGAACGCACAGAGAGGAAATTGGTATCTATCTTCTTGTTTGACTCTGGAGAAGACGGTAAGTTCATTTCCCATAATCTTGCATTTTCCTTTACAGTAACAGAAAGAGGGCAGCGGGGCTAGCTGGGTGAGTGTCCGATTAATATGCTAAGCATTTCAACAGACATGCCTACACAGTACACACACGCACACGAATACACACACACACACACACACACACACACACACACACACACACACACACACACACACACACACACACACACACACACACACACACACACACACACACACACACACACACACACACACACACACACACACACACACACACACACACACACACACGCACACACGCACACACACCCTCATACAACAGGCATCACCTGACCACACTCAATAATTAGTGATTATGTCTCCACATTATCCCAAGGCAGGGGAGAGGGTTGAAGAATCCAAATAACATGTCTCTGTGTTGAAGATAAACATGTTACATGAGGTCAAAACATGTTACATGGGGTCAAAACATGTTACATGTGGTCAAAATATGTTACATGTGGTCAAAACACGTTACATGTGGTCAAAACACGTTACATGTGGTCAAAACACGTTAAATGTGGTCAGAACATGTTACATGTGGTCAAAACATGTTAAATGAGGTCAAAACATGTTACATGTGGTCAAAACACATTACATGTGGTCAGAACATGTTACATGAGGTCAAAACATGCTTATAGGTCAAATACAATAAGGATGTGTGATACTGAAGGACAATACAATAAGGATGTATGATATTGGAATGCTATAGGGTTCCAAATAAGGCATCAACTTTAAAACAGTTGATTTTATCATTACTATACGTCATCTACCTATCTGAGTATATCGTTAGCCTTCACTTTAACAACACAGAATTACACTGTTTTACAATACAGTATTACAAAAGTCACACATTTTGCAAAGGTTAAATAACTCAGTCATAAAACCTGATAGAGTAAGACCTATGCAGTCAAACAGCACAATTTAAAAATAGGACACAAGAAAGTCGAGAGTGCATTTGGAATACAAGTAGGCCACTGCGATAGAGAAGGTGCACATGCGCGTGCATGCGCATACATGTGTGTGTGTGTATGTGTGCATGTGTGATGAGTCAGCTATGATGTTATGCAATGCTAAACCACCCATGGGTCCCGCTGCCATATCCTAATCCAAGTGTGAATTTGCTTGAGGAAGAGGATGTTGGTCTGTGCGTCTGCGTGCATGTGTGTGCATGTGTGTGTGTGTGTGTGTGTGCGTGCGTGTGCTGTGTGTGTGTGTGTGTGTGTGTGTGTGTGTGTGTGTGTGTGTGTGTGTGTGTGTGTGTGTGTGTGTGTGTGCGTGCGTGTGTCATGCATGGCCATGTGCGTCAGGGTACTGTACATATGTCCAGGACAGAGCGAATGTTCTATGAAGCATCATGTATGTCTCAGGGTGGTGATATCCACCCAGCTATGACTGGCATGCATCAACCATCACATGTCTGTTGAGATGCTTAGCATATTAATCGGACCCAGTTAGCCCCCCCCCCCCCCCAACCTTCTTCTATTCCTGTTATGTCATAATCCTTTCAAGGGCATGTCTTTTTTCTTTTCTTTTCTTTCTTATTACATTTCCATGGTGCCCCAGTTTGGACTTCTAGAGGTTTTATTTACCCTCTTACTCTTATTCTTACAGATGGAAGTTATTTGGGTATTTGATATGATTGATATGATTGATACGCAGATATTCTGTCTTAACTGTGGCTACGGAGATATGAACCTCCTGACCTATAAGTGCCTGCCGCCCTTGATTATAGCTTACAGAGTATAAGCACACATTTCCTCATAACTGGGTCATAGTTCACTGTGGATGTTAAAGGTAGAATCTGTAATGCAGTCAAACAGCAGCCTCTAGGCAAAAGAGCCCTGCTTTGTTTTGCACTTTGTTTAACTTTTCTTTTTGTTTTGGTCTGACATGTGGGTTGGAGTTTAGTAACTTATTATACTGTGAACGTGTGGCCAGCAGTAACAACCTCTCCCCCTATACCCACTGAAATCCAACCCACACATTAGACAAAATCATTTAAATATTTATACAAAGCACAATATCAAGAGGGGATTTTTTGCCTAGATGTCACTGTTTGACGACATTACAGAGTCTACCTTTAAGGGGTACGTTCAGAATTCCTCTATTTTCTACATACCAATGATGTTGATTGGTACTTTCTCAGCACAATCTATGCTGTTCTTTACACTCCAGGCTAGTTAGCCACAAACCTAATGCTAAGTCAATGGGGCCACTTTCTATCAGGCTCTACAACAAAGGGCTCGGACGGTCGGCTCTGCTGCCAGAACTATCACTGTCAGAACTCGGGACTTGAGAACTAGAGACTCACATCACCGTACTGACTATCTTGTATTTTGCACTAGAGACTCATATCACTGGACTATCTTGCATTTTGTACTTTTTATATTAGGCTATATTGTATTTGTATTTATATTTATATTGTATATTGTATCTATAGTGTATATAGATACTGGACTGTATAGGACTGTGAAGCCCTGTATCCCCCCCCCCCCCCCCCCCCCCCCATGCTGCTTTGACACCCGAATTTCCCCAAGGGGATTAATAAAGGATCATCTTATCTTATCTTAAACGCTGAAACCTACTTTGGGTGCATAGTGTGGAGTAGGTTTAAGTGTTTATTTCAGGGCTTGTACAGACTGGAGCTTGGCCCCATTGACTTTGCATTTGTTTTGTGACTAACTAGCCGGAACTGTGGGTATCCAGTATGAGTACTAGTAGAGAATAGAGCTAGGGGGCATTCATTCAAATTCTGAAATACCCCTTTAATGACAAGACCACATTTGTTTCTACATGCATTCAAATCACCTCTCCCTACACACTTCTACTTTCTTGCCACTGTAATTACTTACTTACTTACTTACTTAGGCCCATCGCTCCCAATGGAGCATAGGCCATCTACGACTTTTCTCCATCCAACACGGCTTTGGGCTGTCCTTTCTGCCTCCCCCCAGGTAGTTCTTTGTCTCTTGAGCTCCGCCTCAGTGTCCCGCCTCCAGGTGTTCTTAGGCCGCCCTCTCTTCCGCTTCCCTTGGGGATTCCAAGTCAGGGCCTGGCGTGTAGTACTGGTAGCCGGTTTCCTCAAAGTGTGGCCTATCCATCCCCACTTTCGTCTCAGGATCTGCTTCTCCACTGGTTCCTGTCTTCCTTTCAGCCATAGTTCCTCATTCTTGATTTTGTTTGGCCACCGGATCCCAAAGATGCGTTTCAGACAGCTGTTTATAAAGGTCTGTATCTTCTGCAATGTTCTTTTCGTCATTCTCCAAGTCTCTGAACCGTAGAGAAGGACAGATTTGACATTTGAATTGAAGAGCCGCACTTTGGTTGTCATGGCGATGTCCTTGGAGGACCAGATGTTCTTCAGAATGATGAATGCTGCTCTGGCTTTGCCTACTCTTGCTGTGACGTCGCCATCTGTGCCGCCCTTCTTATCCAAGATACTGCCTAGGTAAGTGAAGGAGTTGACTTCCTGTATGGATTCATCACCTACTGTGACTGTGTTGTTGGTAGAGGTGTTGATCATCATTAGGTTGGTTTTCTTCCTGTTTATTCTCAACCCAGTCTCAAGGGATGTAGTTGCCAGCTTGGTTGTCTTGTCCTGCATCTGGTTGTAGTTGTGTGACAGGAGAGCCAGGTCATCAGCAAAGTCGAGGTCATCCAGTTGTGTCCATAGGGTCCACTGTATGCCGTTTCTATTTCCTTTTGTGGTGGTCTTCATAATCCAGTCTATGACTAGAAGGAATAGAAAGGGCGATAGGAGGCATCCCTGACGCACACCGGTCTTGACCTCAAAACTCTCTGACAGTTGGCCTGCATGTAAAACTTTGCATGATGTTCCTTGATAGGTGTTTTGAATCAGAGTGATGATTTTCTTTGGGATACCATAATGCCTCAGCAGTTTCCACAGAGTCTCTCTATCCACACTGTCAAAGGCTTTTTCATAGTCTATGAAGTTTATGTATAATGGAGAGTTCCATTCGATGGATTGCTCTATAATGATGCGCAGGGTGGCGATCTGGTCCGTGCAAGATCTGTTGCTCCGGAAGCCTGCCTGCTGGTCTCGAAGCATGGGATCCACAGCAACACTCATTCTGTCCAGTATAATTCTGTTGAGTACTTTTCCCGGTACTGATAGAAGCATTATTTCTCTGTAGTTGTTGCAGTTGGTAAGATCTCCCTTTTTTGGTAGCTTGATGATGATTCCATCTTTCCATTCTTCTGGAATCTTTTCTTCCTCCCAGATCTTGGTGAAGAGGCTATGAAGCATATCTACCGCAGTATTCAAGTCGGCCTTGATGGCTTCTGCTGGTATTTCATCTGGTCCTGCAGATTTTCCTTCCTTTGTTGAGATAATAGCTTTTTTGATCTCTACTTTGCTGGGTTTATCACAGTTTATTGGAAGTGTTCTCTCCGCTGGTGTAATGTCCGCTGGCTCTGTCGGAGCTGGTTGGTTCAGTAGTTCTTTGAAATGTTCAGCCCATCTTCTCCGTTGGTCCTCTGTTGTTATAAGTGGGTTTCCCTGTTTGTCTTTTACCGGTTTGTCCGTTTGTTGGAACTTGCCTGCTAACTTCCTAGTGATCATATAGAGGTCTTTCATGTTGCCTTGTCCTGCCGCTGTTTCTGCTTGTTTGGCTAAGTTGTCTATGTGATCTCTTTTATCCTTCTTAATGCTACTCTTCACCTCCTTATTGGCTTGGGTGTATTCTTCCTGTGCCTTTGCTTTTGCTGATCTTGTTTTGCTTGTGTTCAGTTTCTCTTTCCTCTCCTTTCTTTCTTTCAGTTTCTGGAGTGTTTCCATTGAGACCCATTCCTTGTGTTTTGTCTTCTTCTTTCCCAATATTTCTTTGCAGGTGTCCAGCCACAACGTCTTTGTGTGCTGCCATTGAGTTTCTATGTCCACATCTGTGTCTTCATCCTGTTCCTGTAGTTGCTGGTACCTGTTGGTAAGGCTGATCTGGAATCTACTCTGTATTTCTTTGTTCCTAAGAAGTCCAACGTCATATCTGGTTCTTGCGCCGGTGGTTGTGGCATACTTCTTCAGACGTAGTTTTATGATCGTCAGCACGAGATGATGGTCTGATGCCACGTCTGCCCCTCTCTTGACTCGTACATCTTGCCATGACCTCCTGAACTTTCTGTTGATGCATATGTGGTCTATTTGATTCTCCGTAACTTGATCTGGAGATCTCCATGTGGCCTTGTGGATACGTTTGTGGGGGAAGATGCTGCCTCCTATTACCAGTTGGTTGAGGGAGCACAGGTCTGCAAACCTTTCTCCATTTTCATTCATCTGCCCCAATCCATGTACGCCCATGATGTCATCGTAGCCTATCTTGTTGGCTCCTATCTTGGCGTTGAAATCACCCATGAGGATGGTGATATCTTTTTCTCTCCGTCTGTCCAGTCCTGCAGTTGTTCATAGAAATTGTCTTTCTTCTCGTCTTCGGTGTCGTTTGTCGGCGCGTAGCACTGAATGATGGATAGTCTGATGTTGTCCTTCTTAGTGGTGAACTTGGCGGTGATGATTCGTGGGTTCACCGGTTCCCAACCAATGAGAGAGCGCTGTGCCTCCGGAGCCAGCATCAGGGCCACCCCTTCCGTGTGTGGGGCGCCTTCTTCTGTATGACCGGAGTAGAGCACCATCTCCCCAGATGCCAATCTCAGTTGTCCTGCTTGTAGCCACCTTGTCTCACACAAGCCAAGGAGAGAAATGTTGTAGTTCCTCATCTCCTGTGCTACCTGGACTGTCTTCCCTGGTTCGTACATCGTCCTGATGTTCCATGTGGCAATTCTGGTGGTTTTCCTGGGGGTTAAGAGGGGAGTCGGCCTTACAGCTTCCTTTCGGCTTTCACTGCACGGCGTCATGCGCCTCCTGTGTGGGAGCCCTTCTTTTCCCAGGTCGAGTTGGTTTTGAATTATCGTAGATGCTTTAGTAACATGCTTTTTTTCCAGGTAGGGTTGTTGGCCCTATGCAAACCCATTTAACCTCTGGGGGAGGGTTTTGGAGTTGGCTTGTTAGTCCTCTTCCCACGCCTATTGTCTTCCAGGTGATGGATTGCAGCCTCATACCACGTGAGGCCAGACAGGCTGAGGGTCGTGTACAAGCTGTCTCGGCACGTCAAGCCCAACCAACTCCTGCTACTGTGTATTGAAAGCTGCACTAGGCGAGCTAACCCTACCAGCAACGCAAGATTTATAAAGACAGACACTGTAATTAACTAACACAAAAAACACGAGTCTCTAAAGTCCTTACATCCTGCATTTTGTGTAGTAACTAATTACGCTTGTGAATGGCTTGATAAAGTGTTTTAAACACCAACATTATGGGAAATGCGCTTTCTATTATCCAGAGTCAGACAAGAAGATATCCAAATTAGATTTTTAGGTCATGGTGGGACTGGGACACAGGCTTATTTAAACGTATCACAAACATATTACTATTCTCTCCCTTATTACGGTTTTTGTCATGTGGAGACTGGGGACCGATCAGAAGAAGGCCTGTGACCCATTTTTGGTCCCGACCTATGGCTTAAGAAACCAGGTATTATACAACTGCTATTTTTGCTCTTCTGTTCTTCTGACTATGCACACAGATTTTCAATAGGTTATGCAAATTAGAAATGTTTCGCCGTAAGAGTCAATATTACTTGAGAGCCATCATAACTAACAATATGGTGCAATAGTTATTGGGGAAGGAACTTATGCGCACATTACATCACTTCAAAGCATCTATTAAGTGGATTAAGCCCTTTAGATAAGTCTCTGCCGTTACATCACAGACATTAGGCTACTATACACACACACACACACACACACACACACACACACACACACACACACACACACACACACACACACACACACACACACACACACACACACACACACACACACACACACACACACACACACACACACAATCTGTGATTGTAATTGATTCTTCATGGCTGAGCAGACACACACAGCTCAAATACAGTATTAACAATATGGCTAGATGGATGTGATGACACACAATTCTGGCCACAGCTGTCTATCTCAGTAGATGGATATAGAGCAGTGTGTGTGTGTGTGTGTGTGTGTGTGTGTGCGTGCGTGCGTACGTGCGTGCGTGCGTGCGTGTGTGTGTGTGTGTGAGTGCTACAGTGAATACACTGTATGCCGCAGCTCTTTATGTATGTCACTGTAATAATATCCACCTGCATAATAATAATAATAATAATAATAAATTCAATTTGTACCGCACTTTATATTTGTGAAAATCTCAAAGTGCTACAGGAGATAAAGATAAAAAGTTAAATGAATAAAAACAATTAAAATTAATAAAACAACCAATGAAATGGAAGAACATAATTTTTATTTTATTTTTTAATAATAAAATGAATAGAAGTAAAAATAAAAGTAAAAGAATAATTCAGGCAAATGCCTTGTTAAAAAGAAAAGTTTTTTGCATAGATGATCTCTGTTGTATAGAGTGAGTTCCCTTCAGATAACTGTCTTAATATATATGTATATTAATGTAGCCTATATATATATATATATATATATATATATATATATATATATATATATATATATATATATATATATATATATATATATATATATATATATATATATATGTGTATATTAATGTAGCCCTGCGCACAATGTGTCTAATTAGACCACCGGTTACCCACAAGCCCCTTGGAGAAAAGAGGATGTCTAGAGAATGTACTACAACAAAGACAGTACTATAAGAACAAAGAAAACCTTGTTTACAACAGCCTCATGATAAAAAAAACACGTCATGCGATGTAGCCAATGCGATTTAGAGGACATTTGCCCATATAGTCAAACTACTAATGTCTGCTTTGTTCCTTTGTTCTGGGTGCCGAGTTATCACCAGGCTGTCAGTAATGCACCTTTATTTACAAGTGTGTATGTGCGTGTGTGTGTGTGTGTGTGTGTGTGTGTGTGTGTGTGTGTGTGTGTGTGTGTGTGTGTGTGTGTGTGTGTGTGTGTGTGTGTATAGTAGCCTAATGTCTGTGATGTAACGGCAGAGACTTATCTAAAGGGGTTAATCCACTAGATGCTTTGAAGTGATGTAATGTGCGCATAAGTTCCTTCCCCAACAACTATTGCACCATATTGTTAGTTATGGTGGCTACTGATGGCTCTCAAGTAATATTGACCCTTACGGCGAAACATTTCGAATTTGCATACTGATGAAAATCTGTGAGCATAGTCAGAATAGAAGAGCAACAATAGTAGTTGTATAATATCTGGTTTATTAAGCCATAGGTCGGGACCGAAAATGGGTCACAGGCCTTCTTTCGGTTGTCATAATCACGGCAAGAGTCAATTCACTCCTCCTCATCCTCTCCCACATTCACCACGGAAGCCTCACACCTTCTTCACTCCTCCTCATCCTCTCCCACATTCACCACGGAAGCCTCACACCCATATATGGGCAGTACCCCTTCCCCGGGTTCACACGCTGCCAAGCTCATCATCAATCAACACAGCTGTACCTCATCCCCTGATCAGCAAGACGGTACATCTACCTACAGATCCTGACCAGACCTCGTCGTAGTGTTAAACTACCTACCTAGGTAAGACGACTCAACCTAAAGCCTTGCTAACCTGCTCGTGTTATAGTGGCTACGCTTTCCCAGTGTAGAAACTGACGTCGGCCAATCAGAGAGCGTCTCCGAGAAATGCGGCTACGGAAATTATTGACGCTGCTTGCTTAGATGATAATAGATCGCTTGGAAAAGCGCCCGGCTTCCATCATAATACATCATATTTCAACGCACAGCGCGTTACGCACTGATTGGCTGCGACGGATACAGCGATGAAACCAGTGCACGGCGTGCACGCCCACTGTAAGCGCTATTGCGTCTAGCCCGAGAGAAATGCGGCTACGGCTAGCCCGAGAGAAATGCGGCTACGGAACGTATTCTCTATCAGACAGTCACTTCCTGTTCATGAAAACAATTATTTATATTTGATATATTAACGTTATATTGTGCATTGGAAACACAAACACTTAAAATGAGTAAATATTATTCATTTTAAACATGTTTATATTATTTATAGGGCTATCGGATACAGCGATGAAACCAGTGCACGGCGTGCACGCCCACTGTAAGCGCTATTGCGTCTAGCCCGAGAGAAATGCGGCTACGGCTAGCCCGAGAGAAATGCGGCTACAGAACGTATTCTCTATCAGACAGTCACTTCCTGTTCATGAAAACAATAATTTATATTTGATATATTAACGTTATATTGTGCATTGGAAACACAAACATACTTAAAATGAGTAAATATTATTCATTTTAAACATGTTTATATTATTTATAGGGCTATAAAAAAATTAAAAAATTATATTTCTTCTTCTTCTCTCTTTTAACCAGGGAGGGCGGCGCTCTAGCGCCCCCATTGACCAGCCGCCACTGGTAATCACTGCTCAGCTTAACTCGCTCACGCTCAGCTCTGCGGAGCGAGACAAACAATGTGCCCGTTTTGATGCATACGTCACGACCCAGCAAGACCCGCTAGACGCCCCACCTGTGGCTGTGGTATCCCCGCACAGAGAGCCCCATGACCCCGCACCAGAGCGTTATGACGGAAACGTCTCTAAGTGTCGAGCCTTTATTTTTCAATGTTCATTAGTATTCGGGCAGCAGCCACAAACCTTCCAAAGTGATAAGTCAAGAGTCTCTTACCTGTCAGGTCTGCTCACGGGTCCCGTGCTAGAATGGGCAACCGCTCTCCACTTCAGTAATTCCCTCCTCTGCCGTTCATACTCATATATATATATATATATATATATATATATATATATATATATATATATATATATATATATATATATATATATATATATATATATATATATATATATATATATATATATATATATATACTCATATATCGACGCAAAGTCTTCGACCACCCTTCTGGGGGCTCGGATAGAACCGCCGGCTTGTTCACAATCCGCCAAGGAAACCGCAGTGTGAGCGAATATGCAATTGAATTCCATATCCTGGCAGTAGGTTCCGATTGGGGTGACACGCCATTACGAGGGGCATTTCGCCAAGGCCTCAGCGACGTCCTAAAAGATGAATTGGCATCTAAAGAGAAGCCGGAGTCCCTAGACGAGTTAATTCATTTAGCCAGAGAACTGGACACGCGCCTTCGCGAACGCCGCTGAGAAAAGGCTAGCAGCGCTCGCCCTCCATTGTCCAGCTCACCTCACTCTCCCCCCTCCGGGCGCACTGTCCGCACCGTCCGTGCCGAGAATAGTTCCTCTGAGCCCATGGAACTAGACCGCTCTCGCCTCCCCCCAGCGAACACCGTCATAGACTCGCGACGGGGGCATGTTTGTACTGCGGCCAACTCGGCCACTCCGTTGCTTCAAGTTCGATTCGCCCAAACGACAGGGCTCGGCAGTGACGCTGGGCGCATGCTCGAGCCTTGACTATGCTCCCAGCTCCAGTCCAAATATGCAATTCAGTGCCACGCTGTGTCACAATGGTCAATCGCTCCCGCTGTCCGCACTGGTAGACTCAGGCGCTGACGAAAACCTCATCGACGCTGGTGTGGTTTCCCGCTTCCGCATTGCCACTGATACCCTACCAATACCCCGCAACGCTCACGGTTTAAAACGGGAAGTTGCTCACGCGAATAACTCACCGCACCGAACCTCTCTGCTTCCGGCTGTCAGGGAATCATAGCGAGATCATCCGCTTTCACGTCACTAACTCCCCCCATAATCCCATTGTTCTTGGCATGCCATGGTTAAAGCTACATAACCCCGTGATAAACTGGCCAACAGGCCTGGTTACGAGTTGGAGCGCCCACTGTCACGCCTCTTGTCTACAATCAGCTCGGCCACCACTGAAGGTCGCTGGTTCTCGCATTCCCAATGAACCCATTGACCTGTCTGCCGTTCCTCCTATTTATCATGATTTAGAGGCTGTTTTTAGTAAACAACAGGCTCTCTCCTTACCACCTCATCGCCAGTACGACTGTGCTATTGATCTGCTCCCGGGAGCCCCGCTCCCCGCTAGTCACCTGTTTAACCTCTCACGCCCGGAGAGGGAGTCCATGGAAAAATACGTCCACAAGTCCCTGGCCTCAGGCATTATTACCCCCTCTTCCTCTCCTGTCGGCGCGGGTTTCTTTTTCGTTTCCAAGAAGGATGGCTCCCTTTGCCCCTGTATTGACTACCGGGGTCTCAATAACATCACGATCAAGAACAAATACCCCCTGCCATTGATTAACTCTGCTTTTTAACCCCTGCAAGGTGCCACCATTTTCACGAAGCTGGACCTCAGGAATGCCTATCACCTTGTCCGTGTCCGAGAGGGGGACGAATGGAAGATGGCCTTTAAAACCCTGCTCGGCCACTTAGAGTACAAGGTAATGCCCTTTGGGCTGACCAACGCCCCTGCTGTCTTCCAGGCCCTTGTCAATGACGTTCTCTGTGATGTCCTTAACCGCTCAGTTTTTGTTTATTTGGATGACATTCTGATTTTTTTCCCGCTCTATGGAGGAGCACGTCCAGCATGTCCGCCGGGTCCTCCAACGCCTACTGGAGAACAAGTTGTTCGTCAAGGCGGAGAAGTGTGAGTTCCACGTCTCCTCCATCGGGTTCCTCAGCTACATTATAGAGAGCGGCCGGATCCGGGCGGACCCCGAGAAGATCAAGGCGGTGTCCGACTGGCCCCGTCCCACCAACGTCAAGCAGCTCAAACGCTTCCTGGGGTTTGCTAACTTCTACTGGCGTTTCATCAGGGACTACAGCCGGGTCGCTGCACCCCTTACCCAACTCACCTCGCCCTCAGTGCCCTTCGTCTGGTCTGACAAGGTGGACTCTGCCTTCGCCGAGCTGCGCCGGCGCTTCACCTCCGCGCCCATCCTCGTCCAGCCAGACACATCCCGCCAGTTCGTGGTGGAGGTGGACGCCTCAAGTACCGGAGTGGGGGCATCCTCTCCCAACGCTCCGCTCTCGACCAGAGACTGCACCCCCTGCGCCTTCTTCCGCCTGACCTCAGCAGAGGTCAACTACGATATTGGAAACCTGGAGCTCCTGACAGTCAAGCTGGCTCTGGAGGAGTGGAGGCACTGGCTGGAGGGCTCAGAGATCCCCTTCCTGGTCTGGACGGACCATAAGAACCTCGCCTACGTCCAGACGGCCAAGCGCCTGAACTCCCGCCAGGCCCGCTGGGCGCTGTTCTTCGCCTGGTTCAATTTCACCCTGACCTACAGGCCAGGCTCCAAGAACACCAAGCCGGACGCCCTCTCCCGGCAGTTTGTCCCCGAAGGAGGGTCCGCACACCCTGACACCATCCTCTCCTCCTCCTGCTTGGTGGCCTCCGCCACCTGGGAGATCCAGTCCGTCGTCCGGGAGGCTCAGCACGTCCAGCCTGATCCAGGTAACGGTCCACCTAAGCGGCTTTTTGTCCCCGACCTTGTCCGCTCCCAGGTGCTCCAGTGGATCCACGCCTCCCGGTTCGCCTGTCATCCTGGGATCGACCGTACCCTGTCCCTGCTGAAACAGCACTTCTGGTGGGTTTCCATGAGGGAGGACACCCGCGCCTTCGTCCTTGCCTGCACCGTCTGTGCTCGTGGGTAGGCTTCCCACGACCACCCGCCGGGCTCCTCCGTCCTGCTCCCTGGCCCTGGTCACACGTCGCCCCCTCGACTTTGTCACCGGTCTGCCCCCCTCACACGGTAACACAGTCATTCTCACAATTGTTGACCGTTTTTCGAAAGCCGTGCACTTTGTTGCTCTCCCCAAACTCCCCTCTGCTTCAGAGACTGCGGACCTGATGGTGCTCCACGTCTTCCGCCTCCACGGGATCCGGGTGGACATCGTCTCCAACAGGGGCCCTCAGTTCATCTCCCAAGTCTGGAAGGCCTTCTGCCAGGCCCTGGGGGCCACGGTCAGTCTCTCCTCCGGACACCACCCGCAGACCAGCGGCCAGTCGGAACGGGCCAACCAGGACCTGGGGTCCGCCCTCCGCTTCGTGACGACCCGGGACCCCTCCAGCTGGAGTGCTTTCCTGCCGTGGATCGAGTACGCCCACAACTCTTTGTCCTCCGCGGCCACAGGTCAGTCCCCCTTCAAGTCCTCCCTGGGCTACCAACCCCCACTGTTCCCTGCACAGGAGGAGGAGATCTCTGTTCCCTCGGTACAGGAACACCTTCGCCACTGCAGGAGGATATGGGAGGACACGAGGGCCGCGCTTCTCCGCTCCGCTGACCAGAACCGCCGCTTCGCCGACCGCCACCGAACCCCGGCCCCCGACTATCAACCAGGTCAGATGGTTTGGCTCTCATCTCGGGACCTGCCACTCAAATCAGTTTCCCAAAAACCTACCCCCCGTTTTGTTGGTCCCTACAAGATTCTGTCACTCATTAACCCCTCTGTCGTCAAACTCCAGCTTCCCTCCCATATGTGAATTCACCCCTCTTTCCATGTCTCCCAGCTAAAGCCGGTGGTCTCCAGCCCCCTGTCTCCTCCAGCTCCGGAGCCTCCCCCTGGGTCATCGACGACCACCACTACATTGTCCGGCAGTTGCTGGACGTACGGCGCCGCGGCTACCAGTACCTGGTTGACTGGGAGGGCTACGGCCCAGAGGAGCGCCGCTGGGTCTCCCGCCAGATGGTTCTGGACCCGGACCTCATCCGGGACTTCCATCAGGCCAACCCTGGCAAGCCTGGAAGGCCGCCAGGAGGCGCCCGTAGAGGGGGGGGTCCTGTCATAATCACGGCAAGAGCCTTCTTCACTCCTCCGCATCCTTTCCCACATTCACCACGGAAGCCTCACACCTTCTTCACTCCTCCTCATCCTCTCCCACATTCACCACGGAAGCCTCACACCTATATATGGGCAGCACCCCTTCCCCGGGTTCACACGCTGCCAAGCTCATCATCAATCAACACCCTTATCAGCAAGACGGTACATCTACCTGCAGATCCTGACCAGACCTCGTCGTAGTGTTAAACTAGTTACCTAGGTACGATGACTCAACCTAAAGCCTTGCTAACCTGCTTGTGTTATTATTCCTTGCTCTAAGCTTGTTTCTCTGTGTGCCCAGGACCTCCGCTCCAGTGCACACCCCTGCCTGGACATCTCGTGCTGCACAAGGAGTCTCCTGCTCTCTCTTCCATGACACAGACCTGTGTCTTCTGCCCACACCTGCACTGGGAGTGCACCTGTCCTCACCCCCCAAGAGAACATTCCCAATACCTGTCTGTTGCACATTTCTGGATGTAATACCTGTCTGCTTGGGGAAATACAATTAAACACCCTAAAACACTCCATTCTCTCTTCTCCTGTGTTCAGCTATTGGGCTCTGCCTAAACCCATTCTCACATCGGTGGGTCCCGTGACAAAAACAGTAATATGGGAGAGAAGAGTAATATGTTGAACTTTTTGGTTCATGACACCTAAAAACAGATGGATGCCTGTTCCCGACCCCCTATGCTGCATAAGCAAAATGGTGTTCATTGACACAAAATAATGATTTTTTTATACTAATTTAATGATTGATTGGAGGAGGGCTTTGGACTTCAAACAGTCATTATTTAACAAGGCATGTATACCAAACATTTTATTTGTCTATTTTTCTGCAACCATCCAAAATGTATCATGCGTAACAGCCCCCCCCCCCCGCGACCCCCAGGGTCCGGGACCACAAACACACACACACACACACACACACACACACACACACACACACACACACACACACACACACACACACACACACACACACACACACACACACACACACACACACTGTAATAGAAACTGTTTATATATAGATATACCAGCAGCCTTGACATAATACACACGTAAATTCTGCGTCACATCGCCACCAATGTCTATCGTTACACATTCTACGAGCACCTGCTTGACAGAGACATTAATAGCATGCGTTATGCATCCATACGCATGGCCGCCTAGTTATAGTTGAAAGTGGGGCAGATTTTTTTACATTTAATGAACACCTGTATGTGCAATTTCCTGCAATATAGAGCCTTCAATCTTGACCAAAATAAAGCTGCTCTTTTCACTATAAAACTCAGTTTATATTGCAGTATGATAGCTATAATAATAATAACTTCACTGCGAGGGCTCTTTTAGCTAACGCTAGCTAGGCACGTATGATAGCCAATTACTATTATAATAATAATAATAACTTTCCCATCCTCCCAAAGCCCCTCCGGCCCCGTTCTCATCCGCAGCGGCAGTACCAACAACAACAACAACAACTAATTGACGCTATCAATAGCCCCAGTGAGCGCGGCGGCTGAATGAATGAATGAATGAAAACTTTATTTAACAGATTGCAGAATGGGTACAATACAGTACGGCTCAATACACACAATTGTTAAGGGGATGCAGACCAGAGAAAGACGTTTGTCTTGTTTACATCAGGGTCCATACTAGCCCCATTCGTGACTGTGCTCAGCACCGAGTGAATCCACAGTCACTTGCTCCTCAATGGGAAACCAACCTAGATTTACCATGAAGGACTGGTTCTGGCCGAACCGTTCGTTATACAAGTATCACAGAGACATTACAAAGGTGCTCACAGTTGCACGAGGGGTTCGCACAGAGATACGGGATGGTTTGAAAGCTCGGCGTTGCTAATAAATATTTTTAATATTTTTTTATAAACTGCTCAAAGCGGCATTATTTCCGCCGTTGGGTGATCACAGCGCCTGCGCAGTGCGCACCATCCCGTATCTCTGGATTCACTCGGTGCAGCGCCGAGGCTCACCATACGAGAAATATTCAGTTTCAATCTGTTTGCGCATTTAGTATACAGTCACAGTGTTCGACTTACGTGATGATTTGCTCCATTTTGATGTAAACGCAGAAGAATAATCCTCACAATGTTATCCAATATCCAGCCTGAATTTTTCAAGGGCTTTCGAAAAAGCCGCCTCCCCCAACATGTCGTATACGTCATGCCGACGAACCGTGGCCCGTGGGCACTGGATCAAACCATTAAAGTGGGGGGTCACACAATCTTTGGAAACTTAAAAACTTGCTATTAAGTGTCATTGCGTATTATTAATTTGATTGAAATTACGTAGTTATGGTTAGATTTATATATTGGGGGGGGGGGGGGTATATCATATTTTTCATATGATCAAAAAGTGGTGGAGCAAAATCATACCCTTGCTCCCCCAAGTTCAATAGTGGGAGAGCAGCTGCTCCGCGTGCTCTTAAGGCCAGGCGCCTATGTCCATACCAACACTGAACACATGCCGTGTTAATTTAGTCTGTCAGCCATAGTTAAAACCGAAATATGGAAATGAAGAAGAAAGGGAAAGAGTAGACAGACACCAGAGGAAGAGAGGAGAGAATCAATAGAATGTGGATGGAGAGGGGAGGGAGGTAGAGAGAGAGAGACAGAGAGAGAGATAGGTAGAGAGAGAGACAGAGAGAGAGGAGAGGAAGAGAGAGAGGAGAGGAAGAGAGGAGGGACGGAGAGGAGGGCACGCCAGGACAAAGTCTGCTCTGAGTAGACATAATGTGACTGTATTGAGCCTGGGACAACCGTTGTTTATAGGTCTGTAGGGAATACCACTAGGCCACACACACACACACACACGCACGCACGCACACACACACACACACACACACACACACACACACACGCACGCACGCACACACACACACACACACACACACACACACACACACACACACACACACACACACACACACACACACACACACACACACACACACACACACACACACACACACACACACACACACACACACACACACACACACACACACACACACACACACACACACACACACACACACTAATCAATATGCTCATACTTGCATACCCACACCACGAAAAAAAAAACGTCAGATGCACACGCACACACACACACACACACACACACACACACACACACACACACACACACACACACACACACACACACATTCGTCTTTGTTGGAGGAAAGGCATGATGTGTAAGAGACAAAACACACACACCTCAATATCCTTCTAAGGACGTTATGGATACAAAACGCATCTTCTCTGCTGCCCTGCTACGCCTTACTACAGTAGCTGTTCTTTTCTTTGATAGGCCTACAATCCTTGAGCCAGTGTGGTAGTACTCGAGTCCTGGACGCGTGAATACGTTCGGCAGCCCACTTGTCCTTCCGCATTGCTCTGATTGGCCGAGCGCGCGCATGCGCATGAGCCGCGACGGGCTCCTCAGCCAGGCAGGAATACTACGCTCTGCTTAACCCAATTTATACAAATGGAAGTATTGATTACACCGTAACGAATCATTAAAAAAATATACATACTGGAATATGTTGTTTCTTTACACATATGTTGGATTATGTAATTGGTTTGTCATGACAAACCAATAAAAAATCGTGCGAGCTCATCAACGACCCTCCATGCTCTCTCTCCCGCCACCAGCGCAGCCTCGCAGACCGGCGGCGGCTCCAGTAGCTCCGGCAGCAGAGAGGATGGCTGCAGCCAAGACCGCGAGCGGCATCGCTGAGCCCTTTTTTTTTTTTTTTTTTTGCCTTTTTTTGCTTTTTTTTTTTTTTTTATAGGCCCTAATCATTTGGCATACGATATTGATGGTTAGTGCATTTGTTTGGCTATTGTGTCACAAAGTAAATAAACTCCCATTAAAATGGTGACCGCTGTGTCATTTATGTTTAATTAATGTAGGCCTTTTTTTATTTGTCTGTCAGCTCTTTGACTGCCAGAGTGGAGTGGACTCAACCTTGATGACTTGGACTCGGACTCGGACTCGGACTAGGGTAATGGGGACTCGACTAGGACTCGAGATTTAGTGACTCGACTATAACACTGCCTTGAGCTACTGAGGACACGTGAACATGCACCCGAGGCTGTCAAATCATTAGCCTACAGTTAGGGTTAGGGTTAGGGTTAGTATGTATTGAGCAGCCAAGGATCGATACTCGTTCCAGTTTCCAAGAAGGCTTGTTGTACATGTACAGGTTGAACTGACAACCTGCCTTAAAGGAACATGCCAACATTTTGGGAAATGCTTACGTCTTCTCCAGAGAGAGAGACAAGAATATAGATAACAGTTTCCTCTCTGTGCGTTCAGTAGAAAGCTATCTGGCTGCATGTTAGCCTAGCTTAGGACAATTAATGGAAGCGGACATGGCCGGTTAGGCTAGGCATTGTCCAACTAACACCTCTCCCGAAGGCTAACCGGCCATGTTCGCTTCCATTCATTGTGCTAAGCTAGGCTAACATAATGTGATGTATTTATTTTGGCCTCTGATGAACGTTATATTCAATTATTGTTTTTGGTGTCTTATAATTCCGTAAGGTCGTCGGACATGACACGGAAATAAAATGTCATTCATTCATTCATTCATTCACCCACCCACTCATTAATTAATTAATTAATTAATAAATTCATTGATTAATTCATTCATTCATTCATTCATTCATTCATTCACACAACCACCAATGCTACATGTGTGTTTTACCCATGATGCATTGACCACACATTAGCAGTTGGTTCTTTTTAGAGAACTAGCCCCACAGAGAACAACAGCAGGAGGTGTGAGGGGTGGTGTGTGGGGAAGTGTAAGGAGCACCACAGTATTGGCCACAGAGGCACGGCTAGACAGGTCACGACCTCTGGGCTGGGGTGGCCCCTCCATCATGACTCTCTGGCCGTGGGGGAGGGGGACCTCATTCATGCCGCCTCCTTGGGGGATTGTGTGTGTGTGTGTGTCTGTGTGCGAGAGAGACTCAAAGCTAGCCTGACTGGGTCACTGGGTTCATGTCTATGCAAGTGGACACATCTGTCACTTTGAACTCTGACCTCTGTGCTTTGCATTCTTGATCGGGTTGTAGGGACGGGAGAGAGGGTGGCTGAAGTTAACCCTCTCTTTTTATTCTGCCATTTACCACTCTCCCTTCACTCACATTATAATTCCCTTCTCACAAAATGTAGCCACTATCATAGGCACTGAAATGGCTTCACAGAGGCCTTTTCTGTTTTTCTGTCTTTCTTACCAGCAACAGTGACTATAGCACTAAGATGCCTTTGACTGCAACGTCTCTGGCAAGAACATCTAAAGACATTTTAATTTCATCATAGCCTTCAATTTAAGTTGCAAATTTGTCTCTAGTACAATTTTCTTTCATGTTTTATATCCCTTTGCATGTCCATTCTCCATGGACCATTTTGAATGTCCGTCCGTCTTGGAAAGCTGTCACCGTTGTCCCCCACTGATGGCAGCTGTTGGCAGACAGACAACAGACACAGTAGACTCTTGGAGCCCCCTGGTGGGTGAAAACCATAGAACACAAGTAATTTGACTCAAATTTTTTCGACTAGGCTACTTGATTGATTGATTGGAAATTGTATTAACAGATTGCAGAATGGGTACATTACAGTACAGCTCAATACACACAATTGTTAAGGGGATGCAGACCAGAGAAAGACTTTCGTCTTGTTTACATCAGGGTCCCCGGACATTCCAGAATTGGAGGACATTTTCAGTCCCACCCATGAAATTCCAAACAATCCATACACAAAATACTAAAACATGCACTTGTTATGTAACTTGTACTTGTCCTGAGACTAAATGTAAATATGGTTGTGGAAAAAGTGGTTCGAAAATATTATTTAAAATACCAAATAGCTCTTGAACACCCCCTAAAATGGCACTTTTCTCTTGTCCCACCTTCTTGATGACCAACTTGCATGTCCAATATAACATTTAAATATATGTTTTAAATATACTTTTTTGGTATTAGATTGTTGATATATGTCTTTTGTAATTATAAAAACTATTTGTTTACTCATCAACATATTTTAAATAATAGTAATTATGAACTGAAGTTGTGTCCCACAACATGTGTGCAACCCTGTTACCGAAACCTATTTCACCTGATAGAGGAAAAAAATAAAAACAGTGAGTCACATGACACAGGAAATGACATCATCAAGCCATCTGCTAACAAAATGGCTAGACCAAAGGTAAGTCCTCTCTTCTACTTTTTATATTTTTCTAATCTTTTCAGCCTTGATTGACTGTGTCACTCTAGCTAACGCAACCCTGTTACTCATATTATCACAATAAGACACATTTATTTCAAATTTGTCTTTCTTTATTCATATAACTATGTTTAACCTTGACATTGACAGTAACTTACATTCCTCAGCTAGCATATTTTCCTGAGGTAAAAGCTAACATTAGCATGGATTTGCAACCCTGTTACTTGCAACCCTGTTACTATAATTAGAGTAACAGGCTTGCACTACAGTAACAGGGTTGCATCTCCTTCAGTTCAGCAGTATGTCTTTACAGAAGTAGAACATGAACATGTGTAATTACACAAATGTCTTTGTAATTATTAGATGTCTTGTTCCATCTGTAACTAACTGTACTTACGTGTACTAGTAACAACTATGTTATTAGTGCCTAATAGTAGTGAATGCAGACTTAATGTAAGGTGTTACCCAAATCATTATTTTATCAAAGGTTAATAGACATTTTGTTTGAAATGTAATTGATTTCTACAGAGTTCTTCCACACCATTGAGCACTGCTGAAAAGCAGAGGTGCTACCGTGCCAGGCGTGATGCTGATGAACAGAGGAGACAGCAGTACTTAGCAAAAGAGAAAGAGAAGTGGAGAAAAGATGTAGAAACAGGGAAGAAGAAAAGGCAAAAAGACTGCAGTATGAGAGAGCAGCATGCCCAGCGTAAAAAATGGAAGAAGGCTTATAATAGGAGTGATGCCAGGAAAAGTGTACTTGAAGGATTGAACACCCCTCCAGTCAGCCTTGATGCCCCAGTCAGTCCAGACGTTCCAGTCAGGCCAGAATCCCCAGTCAGCTCTCAACCTGGGACTTCAAGGTCAGGACATAAGTTTAGGTCATTGAGGATATATATTTAAGTAAAGAAAGGTGAATTAACGTTATCTGTAGAATAGACAGTGACATAGTGAAAAAGAATTATCATTAAATCTTGTGCTTTGGATAAAAGTGCTATACAGTAAATGCACCATTTACCATTTAATTTACTTGATATATGTACTCAGTAATTATTAGGCCTATCTAATCCTGGTAATTACTTTGTTTGGTGCAAAACTACAATTGGGAAAAAGTCCATGCAAGTGAAATGATTATGTGACAATTTATATTTATATCTTTCTTTTAGGCAACGTGATGCTGGGAGAAGAACATTGAGGGCTACCAAAGCAAAGTTAAACAGGGAGTTCCAGAAAGTACAGGATACGTTGAGGAAAGCTGAACAGAGGGCAGCAAAATACAGAAAGCGACTCCAACGTTTGAAAAAGAACAATCCATCTCCAAGATGCAAAGTCAACAAGTTGATTCGACACATCTCGGGCAAAACCCTAAGGAGAACCCCACACAGCTGTAGCTGAGGAAGTACGTGACAAGTATGCACATTCAAAGAGAGAGAGTGACAAACAGGTCATTGCAGGAATAGTCACCAACAAAGTCCTGAAGAAGTACAGGCTGCAGAGATTGGCACAGGAGGTTTATGGTTTTTCAAGGAGAAGGTGGACAAAACTGGCAAATGAAAATGTCTGCAAGTACCAGAGGAAGAAACACAAGGGTTTAGCTGCTACACTGAGGTCAACGGTGAGATTGTTCTTTTCACGTGACGATGTCAGCAGGATCACAACTGGAAAAAAGCAAATGCTGACAAAAGAAAAAAAGAAAAGGTTACTGATGGATTCAATGAAGAACCACCTCCATTTGAAGTTCCTGGCTGAGGACACCAACCTCCATCTATCATACTCACTGTTCTGCACGCTTCGCCCCTACTGGATTGTGCATCCAACATTGGCAGATTGTGAAACCTGCATGTGCAAACAAAATGAAAATCTAGGCTTTATTGCCAAAAGGCTTCACCAGATGCACATCATTGACACATCCAATTTGGAGAGCCTGACACAAGCCATCATGTGTGACACCACAAGCAAGCAATGTATGTATGGGGAAAGTGAGAACTGCAGCAACAATACCTATACACTCACAAGCCACTACAGAGCCACCGATCGTGTCTCCTACCTTCAGTGGGCCACTGTGGACAAAGAGCACACAAATTATCCTGGAGCAGCCTCAAAGGTCACTTTGAAAAAAGAATTTGAATGCTCCCAAGAAGAGCTGGTGGAAACTTTTCAGATTTTGCTCCAGAAGTTCAGGCGCCATCTCTACAACATCAGGCAGCAATATGCTTTCTCACGGGCCCTGAAGCTGAACCTCCCTGCAAATGAATGTGCAGTCCATATCGACTTCTCAGAGAACTACAGCTGCAAGTACAGCACTGAAGTACAGGCTGTCCATTTTGGTGCATCACACCAACAGGCCACTTTGCACACTGGGGTTTACTATGTGGGGGAGGCATCTGCCCCTACCTCCTTCTGCACTGTATCAGCATCCAGACTGAAGGGACCACCTGCCATATGGCAACACCTGCAGCCCATCCTGAGGGAAATCAGAGAGAAACTCCCAGATGTGAAAACCATCCATTTTCTTAGCGACGGACCCTGCACACAGTACAAGCAGCGTGGCCATTTTTACCTGTTTTGTACTGAAATCTTCAAAAGGGGGTTTACAAGAGGATCATGGAACTACTTTGAAGCCAGCCATGGAAAAGGTGCCCCAGATGGTGTGGGTGTCACATTGAAGAGGAGGGCCGACAGGCTTGTCACCCAAGGAGTTGATATCCCTACGGCACTGTCCCTGTACCAAGCTCTGAGTAAGGAACAATCAAAAGTGAAATTGTTTTACATTCAGGAGCAAGCTGTGGATAATGCAGTGAAAGAAATGCCAGCTGACCTTCCAGCCGTACCGTCCACTATGAGGCTCCACCAGGTGGTCACTCTTTCACCTGGGAAAATGCTCTACCACGATGTCAGCTGCATATGTTCTGCAACAGGGAATCTGGAGTGTGAGAGCTTCAGCTTTAATCCCACA
This sequence comes from Notolepis coatsorum, assembly GCF_963971535.1. Classification (NCBI taxonomy): domain Eukaryota; kingdom Metazoa; phylum Chordata; class Actinopteri; order Aulopiformes; family Paralepididae; genus Notolepis; species Notolepis coatsorum. The sequence continues at coordinate 125,600,646 of NC_140171.1, forward strand.
GATGACCACACAGAAGACCCCATACACAGCACACGTGTATGTGAAGAAGTGCAATGGCTCAGTCCAGGCGTTGTGGGGAAATGGTGTGCCCTGCTGTACGACCACACCATCTACCCTGGGATCATCCAGGAGGTGAATGAGACCCACTGCCAGGTGAAATGTATGCATAGAGTGGGGGCAAACCGTTTTTTCTGGCCATTGAGGGATGATCTCCACTGGTATCCCTCAGAGGATATGCTGACCCTCATTCCTCCCCCAGAGAACGTTACCTTGCGCCACATGGCTATAGCAAGAGAGGTATGGGATACTCTGGCCAGCCACGAAAAATGAAATCTGAACATAAAATCAGCTTTCTAAAAGATTGATCAGTTCATTACTATTGTTGATATGCTTATTCAGGTGAGGAATGCAGCAAGAATGCCAGGTTGTGGCCTATTCTGATCCAGTTTGGGGTTTTGTTGACATTTATTTATTTTAGTTTATTTTGTATCATTCCTACTCATCCTGTTGAGTCCCAAAATAAAATAATATTATTAAACAACATTCCTGTGGTCCTGAGTATGTATGTGTCACATATGTCATGATCTACAATCAAAAGTAAAGTACCTGTTACTCTAATTTGAAGGCTGTTACCATATAATTTTTATTCAAATAATCGTATATGATTTTCTCAGCTCACAGTGGCTTAACCTATTGTAAATGTAATAGTTTGCATGATTAAATGCATAATGTATTTGAACAAATATTTGAAATGAAATACTAAAATTAGTAAAAGGAAAGATGTGACTATTGAAAAGTTGGGCAACATCGATTTCAAAGTTGCTTAAATTAATATAAGTGAAGTCTTATCTGAAATTAAATCAGTATTCAGTAAGCATGTGACTTTCTTTACTTAATTGTAAAGGATTTATTGAAAATATTTTTAAATGTACTTTTTTCAGCTTCCTGAGTATTTGTAACAGGGTTGCGGCAAACATAGCACACAACAAATAAAACATATCATAAAAAGTGTACCTTTGATGCCTGAGCTGGACGAATCCAATTATTTGATGGTTTAATACCTGTTTTTATGAAATACATAACAGAAAATTATCAAATAAAGGGTCCATTTTTCAAAAGTATTGATGCCTAATTGTCCTCCAATTCTGGAATGACCAGATAGACAGTACTGCTACATGCACTACATGCACCTCCGAGGCCTTGGATCAGTTATTCACCGTCGTCTGTCCGTGGTCCTGTCAACTGATTAACAGTATTAACAGACTGTTAACAGATTAACAGTCAACGCGGTTTCATTGCTGGGTTAAGTACTTCTATTCTATTCACATAATATGCTTACTTCATATATCTACTCCATTCACATATATGCTTACCACTTGTATCTATTGCTATGTCCGCCTACTACAATCTCATGAGCTGTCTAACGCCTGTCCCGTCTCCCTGTCCCCCTATGACTTGCTGTCCTGGAGTGCTGACCGGAGTGTCGGACGTCCTGTGATGAAGGCCGGGAGGTTGCGACCCCCTCTGCGTGCCCCCCTGTCTCCGGAGGTCTCGTAGTGGTGACCGGAGTGCCGGATGTCCCGCGATGATGTCGGGGAGTTCGCGACCCTCTCTGCGCCGCCCCCTATCTCCCTGTCTCCAGCTGTCCCTGAGCAATGTGGTGACCGGAGTGTTGAATGTCCCGTGACTAAGACGGGGAGGACGTGACCCTCTTTGCGCCGCCCCTGTGCCTCAAATAGATCCGCTATCAGCTCTATCTTTAATCTTTCAAAATGTTCAGTTGCTATCGCTATTAGCTCTATCTTTAATCTTTCAAAATGTTCAGTTGCTATTGTCGTATATTTCTAAATGAAAACATGAATAAATGCAAGTGAAATGTACAAGGAAAATGATTAGAAAGACAAATGCTGATTGATAGAAGGGCCATTTAGAGTACACCATGTGAAGTTATCTCTGTGGCCCCAGGCTAAAGAGGTTGAGAGACAGTGGCCCCTCACCCGGCCAGCTGGCAGGAAGCGAGGTTTGTTTAAAGTAAGTGGTAAGAGATAAAGGAAGAGATCATTATCGTTGAAACAGGAACCAAACTCAGAATAACCGTTGAGATCAAAAAGGTCATATTTACCCTAAGGAAGGAATTTCAGGTTACAACACGGCAGCTGCTGACGAAGACCCAGAGGTCAGAAAGGTGACACAGACTATTTGGAAATCTCCCCTTACACAGTAGAATGCCACCAGTTACACATTAACTCTAATAGTTAGACTAGACGGTTTTTAGACCTTAAGGATATAGAGAAAACGAATGGCTTTGTCAGAGAGATTAGTTAGATGGCCTTAGAAAACATTGCAACACATATGTAAAGTAAGGACCATTATGTTAAAAGTGAGCTGTCATACCTAATCACCTTAGATAAATAGGTTTGGCAGGCATGAAAAGTTGACAATAAGTGAACCAAATACAAAGACATTGTTTGTAAATTAATGTTAATACTGAACAAAATACTAAGTGATCAAAATAGAGCTAAAACCTAGATTACAGCGTACTTTAGAATAGGAAAAACAAACAGTAAGATAAATAGTTCAATCAAATAAAGTAAAAAGTGGACCCAACTGAAGACAAGACAGTGAGTCACTGGCTAGACAATAAAGAATTATCTTAGTATTCTAAAATGCAATTACAGAATGGTAAAGAGTTTGTAGATGGAAATAGCTCATGTTTTATTATCTATGCATCAAGAGCCAGTCTGTCTCCCCATAGACTATGAAAACTGTTGTCACAAGAAACATGAAGAGATGGTACGCATTAAACTAATCAATGATTAAACAGCCCGGCAAGGTTCTATGGTGAAACGGTTGTGTCAGCCTAAATTGTGTAACATGTTGTCATAAGACCCGCAGACAAGCCGGCTACAAGGGGTGGCCAAATAAGGAAGCCAGAAATGGACGTGAATAGGCAGGCAGGGACGCTCTCTCTCTCCCTCTCTCTCTCCCTCTCTCTCTCTCTCTCTCTCTCTCTCTCTCTCTCTCTCTCTCTCTCTCTCTCTCTCTCTCTCTCTCTCTCTGATAAAAAGGGCTGATGGCGACACACTCGAGAGACGCACACCCAGAAGGGACCTGGGGAAGCGCTGACACAGACCCGGAGACACACAGGGGACGGACCCCTGAGAGGCGAGCCACACAGAACTCGAGAGCAGAGCCTGAGACACAGCCAGCAGGGAACCTGGAGACTGAGAGACAGACCTGAGAGCGCTGAAAACCTCCCCCACAGAGGGAGACTCGCCAAGCCGGCTACTGCAGAGCCAAGCCGTGACACAGAGGGACTGAGACCCGATGACGGATGAAATCGCCTCGCAGCAGGGGATCCAGACTCCACCGAGGGTAGATGAAAGAACCAAGCGCTCCCAAACCTCCCAGGATCCGAAAGCAAGGTTGCCGTGACAACCAGACCACGGACCACTAGAGAGAACGCGTGTTGGCCTGGAAACCAAGACAACAACCAGAGAACCGCACCGGAAGAAGAAAACTGCCACATGAAACAACAGCCACATGAAAGAGACGATTAGATTGAATGAAAGAGACAATTAGATTGAACCAAAGAGACGATGTACTTGTTGATTCCTAAGCTGTGGTATTAATAAACACCGCAGTTGTTTTTGAAAACGTTGTCAGCTCCTCTCTTCACTTGAACCGAACATCTAAAATACCTAACCAATGCAGAGGAAAAGGGTAATAGAAAACTATACGATCACAAATAGAGATGAATGAAGCCAAGAAGGATACTTCAGTTGGTGCGGTGACCCGTGCTGCATTCGACCAGAACCGGTTGACAACGACGGCGGCCACTTCTCAAGGACACAGAGGGGTTCTCTCCCCCTCATCGATGCTCTCTACGACTGAGGACTGAGGATCGTCACCATTTCGACCGTGACCAGTGGGGATAGGTAAGTAGTATTAATGGCGATTAAAATTGGTAATGGTCGAAGCAGTCTCACAAGTTGGGGTTGCTATTACTTGGTTAGGAATGAGTTGTAAATGGACCAGGATAAAGTTGGTGTTGGAGGGGATCGGGGTCCAGGTTTCACAACCTGGCTCTGGTCTCAGCCACACACCGGCGCTGCACTTAGGAAGCGTAGGGGTTAGGGGATGTTCAGTTAGGATGCCTATAGTTGGTACAAGGCCAAGTGAGGAGAGGAAATAGATGTCTGTATTTAGTTATATCAGCTTAGGGGATAGGCTAGGGATTAGGTAAAATATTTGAGGGGACCGGCGTAGGAGCAGTAGAACGGAGATTAGTCACAGATAGCGGGAAGTGGGACTGTGCGTGACGTAGTGGTTCATTAAAGGGTAAAGAGGAGTAGTCAGATCTTAAAGAGTAGAATAAGAGAACCGTGGTGAAGTACAGGGATAGCCTGGTTCCGCGAAGATAAACAGAGAACAGGGAGATGAGAAGAGGATAGGGTTCGGGCTAGGATGCTGTAGAAACCACACTTAGAATCGGTGCGACGGAGTAATGTACTTTGGAAGACGTTCCATAAGCGAATTACCACTTCTAGTCCGACGTCATTTAGGCTCAGATTGGCTAAGGTCGATATCTGAAGAACATCAGCCGCGTGGAGGAATGAGGGAATGTAGAGGAAATCAAGCCGACAAGGGGCTCTACGGGTAGCGGGGACTACGGTCGAACACACGATTTGGCCATATAACACTCCGATACAAGCCAACAAGGGGCGCTATTAAAACTCTTCACGGGCTACTATACATGAATGGAGTGGGTTTCTCAGGGGTATAGCAACGCGGACTCAGTAGATATATGAAGCACTTTGGAAGTAGATACTGCACAGGGGATTAGAACATAGGAGGATATTGTGTGAAAAAAGCAAGGAAATGCGTTTGGAATGAATGTGTACAAATGAATGGTATGTTTATGAATGGGACATTGTTTTGCTTAGTATATGTGTTTGAATGGATGAATGTTAGGAGCTCTGAGTGAATGTCAAGGTATTTTTTGTATTATTATGAACCAGGTGGCCAAGGCTGCAGCGGGGAGAAACCACACCCCTGTCCTGCCAGCATTAGCTGAGCGCGACGGGACTAGCGTGTGGTCGCTGTGTTGCGTTTTCGAGTGAATTGAATGAATGGCATGTGTGATGGAACCTAGATGATGTGAAGTGTGCGTTGAAATTTTTCAAAACGGTGGTGTGGAAGTCTAAAAGTAATGTAGTAACGATCAAAGAAAACGGGGATTTTGGAGCTGATGACGTCGCTGGGAGCGTCGGAGCTTGGGGTGCGTTTGATATACTGTGTATTTCGGTCAGGCGGGGCCAAATCGGGCGAGCGTGCTAGAATAAGGATAATGATATATGTTCTGTGAACGGGGGCTAAATAGGATTAAAGTTATGTTACGGGGGAAAGCAGGGGTTGTGTAAACGTTGCGATGTGTTGTGCCGCTCGGATCAACAGGAGACTGGGCCGTTTAGGAGGAGTGATGTTGGATGCTAAGCTACCTGTGCTAACAATATAGCATGATTGAACTCTCGGGGAATCTCGCGTGTTGCTACTCTTTGCTGGCGCGGGATCTTAGAGAGGCGGAGGACAGGGACTTCCGGTGTAGGGGATTCTGGGAATTGTAGTTTTGTGGTTGAGGTGGAACGTCGGTTGACGTCTTGGGGTGGTGTTACGTAATGACGCGCTTGCGGGGGAGGCGTGGGCGCCTCCTACAGGAAGTGGTGAGTGTTGTGGTGCGTTGGTGGTGATGAGCGAACGTTCCAGTAGAGGGCAGTGTTGCCTTTTTGATGGTTGCACCACTCCACACATGTGAACGGGGAGCAATGGAGAAGAGTTTGTGACATTAAAAAATGTTTTGAGTAGCGGCCATCTGTGGGGATTTGGGAATTCTTTATGTTCGGTTTTTTCAGTTGTTGATGATGAATGTGTATACTTTTTGATTATAAATCTGTATTTGTTATGGGCCAAGTATGATGGCGCTGGTGGGATAGTATGGGATAGATGTGTGAGTTTGTTTGTGACTTTGGTTGCGTGAAACCCCCCCCCCCCCCTTTTTTCCTCTGTCTCTTCCTCCCTCGTTCACACTCTCCCCTTCCTCCTTCCCTCCCTCCCTCCCTCTCCCTCCCTCCCTCCCTCCCTCCCTCCCTCCCTCCCTCCCTCCCTCCCTCCCTCCCTCTCTCTCTCCCTCCCTCCCTCCCTCCCTCTCTCCCTCCTTCCCTCCCTCCCTCCCTCCTCCACCCCCGCCCCCCTCCGCTCCATCCCTGTCTCCCAGCTTAACTTTGTGAGATGGCGGGTGCACAAAGGGAGTTTTGTTTAGGATAGATTGCCTGATTGATTGATTGATTGAAAATTTTTATTAACAGATTGTAGAATGGGTACAATACGGTACAGCTCAATACACACAATTGTTAAGGGGATGCAGACCAGAGAAAGACTTTCGTCTTGTTTACATCAGGGTCCCCCATTTTCAATTCATCATGGGCGTGGAGTATTGGTTATATTAAAATTGGTTATATTGGTTATATTAGAATAATGTTACTTGCTAAAATAGGATTACATAAGGATAAATAGAATATTCATGGTCATTCTTTTGGTCTGATTAAAGTTAAGGTTGATTTAGACGGTTTTGGTAATAGTTAATGTTGCATTGTGTGCCCCCCCCCCCCCCTTCCTCCCCTTAGTCCCTGTATCCCTGTATCCCTCCCTCCTTTTTTCTTTTCCCTTCGCCCCCCCTCTGTCTCTCCTTGTATTTCGCCCGGTGGTTCTCCATCCCTAGATTGCGGCGTATGTTGTGGGTTATTGGTTTGTAGGTTTATTTGTACTGCGTTGTTATTGTGTATGTGAAGTAGGTACCGGATGGGCGTTGGCCTGTCTAGGTGCTGGTGGTGGTAGGATGATTTGTGATATTCCTTGGTGGGAAGCTTGGGGTGTTTTCGTTCGGATTCGCGACTGGAGGAAAACGCTTTGGGCTGATGACGGACGGTTCTTTGTGTATTCAAGGATCTGAAGGATATTGCGGTGGCATGGTGCGGGTGTCCGTGAATTTATTAACGTGGCCAGCTGTGCTATGTGTCGGTCAGGGTTTTAGTGATCTAAGTTGCTAAAGGTTTATTGTTTTCCCTGATTGGTGGTTGGAAGCAGTAGCAACACTGATTAATTTTTATTAAGTGTTGTGAGGGGGTACAAGTGTGTGTAAGGAGTGAATGAAATTGATGTTGTATGAGGAGTGAAGCGAAAACGAATAATACATTTAGTCGATACGCTAATCGGGCATTTAAAAGTAAGAAATAAGGTTAGGATGAACAGATTCATCAAGCAAAGAGAGATTAGAATCAGATGAAGGACCAGGTTTACAAAGGATTATTAGACAATGGATAGGAATGGGACTAATGATTATATTTCCCAGAAAATCAGGTGGAGAGAGCACACAGGGGATTGGAAACCTCCAGTGTTCCTGTTGAAGGAACGGACAAAAAACAAGATAAGCTGTATCGTTATTTTTTCAAACAAATCACACTGTGTCTCTCTAATTATATTAGTATAGTGTTGCCCGACATTTCCAATGCATAACGAATAGTGGAAATAATAGGGAAATGCCACTGTATTAAGTCTGGATGTTTTTGCTTTCTTTCTGTACAGGTGCTCGGCCGGACAGGAGCTCTAACGATTTCCATAACCATCTAGGGAAAACGGCTGTAATGAGCCTTGGTATAAGTATGAATGATAAGCCAGTTATCAATCCTTGTCTGCACAGTAAAATTTTGACAGTGTGAGTGTTTTAACTCAAGTAAGTAGAAATAGTGAAAGACAGAGAAACTTGTTTTTTCAAACGGTGTTACAGGAGTGTTTGAAAGTGGAGTGAATGACAGTAACATAGGAAGTTCACCTTAGTGGAACATTGATAGGAATAACTGAAGCGTTAGATGCAATAACAATAGAATAACAACAACAACAATATGGAGAAGGGCCTTAGTGATCAGGCCATTGGGGGGAGAAGGCCGAGAGCCTCTGCAGACATTTCCCAGATAGACTTTACCAGTGATTATGATCTGATTGATTGGAATATGGACTTCTCTCATGTGACCAGTACGACAGAAGGACTTGAAATGTTGACTTTGGTTCCAATACAGGGGAGTGAACCAGTGACAACGGTGTTACTCCAACCAGAACCGATTCAAGCTGGAGTGTCCATTGCAGGCGACTGCGGTTTAACCAAGGGGCAGAAAAAGAGACTGAGGTTACAGCCGTCCCACGAAGTCCACTCTGGCCGGAGGGCTGGAACTGAGACCGACAGCAGGTATGGAATACACGAACAGTTTCTACAGCCCACCCGTTTCCCATGTCCACCCTGCCCTCAGCACCAAAGCCAAGATGAGAGGCGGAGCCCAGCGATGGGAAGTCAAACCGCTAGTGCTGAGATGGGGGAAGAGGCAGCATCCGATAGACAACAGAGAGCGTTTGTGACAGCGTTCGAACAACACGAGGCAGTTCATCGAGAGCTGATGAAGACACAGCTGGAGATTGGTCAGGCCTCACATGTGACGCAGAGACTGGAGCAGGAATGGGCGAGAAAGTATGTACTGCTAGATAGTACAGCGATTGGGGTCTTGCTTCGGGCATCGGAATTAGCCGCACACGTGACACAGAGACTGGGACGAGAACTGGCGAGAAAGACTGTGCTACTAGAAGCGACAGCTGTTGAGATCATGCTTCGAGCGTCTGACCTAGGCCGCCGTGATCAAAGAGTGCCCTGTGCTCCGTTGCCCGGACAGGGAGCTGGGCCGCAACAGGGTGGGCAGAACCGCAGGAGGGGTGAGTTTCCAGGCCCCTCCCAACAAGAGAAGGCCCGAGGAGAGGCAGCAGAAAAGGACAGGTATGCCCCTCTCTCCTCCAGGCAACAGGACATGCGACCAGAGGACAGGAGAGGGGTTGACCTGGCGAGGACTGTGGGATGCCAGCCGAGAGACTGCGGGAGTCGTGGTAAACTGGAACCCCTGGGATGGCCGGCGTCGGCTGTGTGCTGGGATTGTGGGGAGGTTGGCCATTTCGCTCGGTCATGTGACAAAGGGTGGAGGGCTCAGCAAAAGTCCGGTAGAGGGCGAGAGTCCATCAGAAAACAGAGTTGCTGGAAATGTGGAGAGTTGGGACATTTTCAGAGGAGGTGTCTGCATAGGTCATAGGTTAATTAAGAGCAAAGCGGAAATGCACTAACAGCCTTTTGGGTGCTCGAGTAAATAGAGTTATTGATATATTAAAATGGAAAATGAGACTGATTAGAATAAGGATAGAGATGAGGATACATAGATAAGGTTTGATTAGGTGTGCAAGTTACTAAAATGGTTTGGAAGACTAACCAGGGTAAGTTGGGGCTGTTGATGGGATGAAGTAACTGGGAAAATTGCATGGGTTAATCTAAACTAACAAAATTTATGGTTTTAGACAGGAACAATGGAACATATAATATTAGACAGAGTTAGAAACAAAGGACTATTTATAGTAGTGATTACAATACTCGATCAAAGGGTGGTCAAAGTTGAATTAAGGAATTAAAAAAAAAAAAAATATATATATATAAAACACGACAATTATTATTTCATTACTTATTTTATTTCTTTTTGGATTTCTGAGTTCTGTTTGATGGGTGTGTAGCATATAGGCGCTCACAATTTTTTGTTTGTTAATTTGTTTGTTTTTGTTTGGTACTCTAATAGTTATAGGAACTGGCTGGCTGGGGGAGTTCTCTCGCCGGTCAGGGATAGCAGGTGGTGGTGACACAGCGAGACTGGTAGGAAGTCTGATATAATGAGCTGGAAACTGAGAATGGACGGGAGCTGGTTCATGGTTTGTTTTCCGCTCATTAAGAGTCCAGATGTAGAATCTGGGCGGTTGTGTCACTTTTTGGGTTATGGTAAGGGTTGGGGAAACATATTTCTCTGTCTATAGAAAGCTCTGTAGGTTTTTGGTCGCAAATTGGCCAGACAGTGTTCATGTAGAGTGCAGACATGTGAATTTGATGATTGACTTATGGAAGACTCTGCACCGGCTTGTTGAAAGCTGGCGGAGTGTGTGTGATGTGTGTTTAAAGGGACTGTGGTTTGTTGACCATGCACATAGGTTCTGTTGGTGATTGGCCTCGTCTAGAGCTGACTGTCCGGACCGAGGAGCTGTCGGGAAACAAGGTATTTGAAAGTGAAATAATGGTTATTCCACTGTCAAGGGTGGAAGTGGTAGTTGTGTTGATCTTGAGATATTGCATATCTAGTAAAACAGTACAGCACAAAACCAAATGAGACAAAGGTGATTTGATTGAATAAATAACTTAAGAAGCTGTGAAATACATAGATAATTGAATGCAGAACAGTAAAAATGTATCTGCGAAAATAAATGTTTCCAATCTATTGTGTGTTTGTAAATAATAATCCAAAATGCAAAAAGGACAGAGGGAAAATCGTTTCCTTCTGTGGAGAATCGGAGCAGGACAGAGATCTACATGCATACAACGAAGAGGCGGTGATTAGCACAAGATACAACAAGAAGAAAACGGTTAAAAACGAGTTAGCAGTAAAGGCCTTAGGAGGTTGGAATAGGGATAACTGACAGGGATGAAAGCGAAGGATAATTGAGGCCTCAGTGGTCTTTTCAAGGAGAAGAAATAATTTATGTTGCTTGTTTGAATTTCCCTCAAATGTTTAGAGAGTTAATCTTTTAGTGGTGTGATGTATTAATCTTTTCTTGCAGAGTCCATTACACAAAATAGACATTTAAGCTAATTACACGGATAAAAAATAGTCTAAACAACAAAGCTATTATTGAAAGTGTTTCTTGTAAAAACAGGAACAGCTTTCGTAGACTGGATGTCATAATAATAACTGATAAATGTGTATAACTGTGAAAGGAGGAAAAGGTAGGTAAAATGATGATTTTGTAACTGTACAGATGGAAAGGGGGTTGTAGTTCGATTTGGGTAAATTTTGAATTTTTTTGAAAATTTTAGAAAATATTAGCAAAAATTATGATTATGATTTTTAACATGTTTAATTTAGAAAATTAATGTTGTATAGTGGGTTATTAAACCCCCTAAGGGTGGATTGTCGTATATTTCTAAATGAAAACATGAATAAATGCAAGTGAAATGTACAAGGAAAATGATTAGAAAGACAAATGCTGATTGATAGAAGGGCCATTTAGAGTACACCATGTGAAGTTATCTCTGTGGCCCCAGGCTAAAGAGGTTGAGAGACAGTGGCCCCTCACCCGGCCAGCTGGCAGGAAGCGAGGTTTGTTTAAAGTAAGTGGTAAGAGATAAAGGAGGAGATCATTATCGTTGAAACAGGAACCAAACTCAGAATAACCGTTGAGATCAAAAAGGTCATATTTACCCTAAGGAAGGAATTTCAGGTTACAACACGGCAGCTGCTGACGAAGACCCAGAGGTCAGAAAGGTGACACAGACTATTTGGAAATCTCCCCTTACACAGTAGAATGCCACCAGTTACACATTAACTCTAATAGTTAGACTAGACGGTTTTTAGACCTTAAGGATATAGAGAAAACGAATGGCTTTGTCAGAGAGATTAGTTAGATGGCCTTAGAAAACATTGCAACACATATGTAAAGTAAGGACCATTATGTTAAAAGTGAGCTGTCATACCTAATCACCTTAGATAAATAGGTTTGGCAGGCATGAAAAGTTGACAATAAGTGAACCAAATACAAAGACATTGTTTGTAAATTTATGTTAATACTGAACAAAATACTAAGTGATCAAAATAGAGCTAAAACCTAGATTACAGCGTACTTTAGAATAGGAAAAACAAACAGTAAGATAAATAGTTCAATCAAATAAAGTAAAAAGTGGACCCAACTGAAGACAAGACAGTGAGTCACTGGCTAGACAATAAAGAATTATCTTAGTATTCTAAAATGCAATTACAGAATGGTAAAGAGTTTGTAGATGGAAATAGCTCATGTTTTATTATCTATGCATCAAGAGCCAGTCTGTCTCCCCATAGACTATGAAAACTGTTGTCACAAGAAACATGAAGAGATGGTACGCATTAAACTAATCAATGATTAAACAGCCCGGCAAGGTTCTATGGTGAAACGGTTGTGTCAGCCTAAATTGTGTAACATGTTGTCATAAGACCCGCAGACAAGCCGGCTACAAGGGGTGGCCAAATAAGGAAGCCAGAAATGGACGTGAATAGGCAGGCAGGGACGCTCTCTCTCTCCCTCTCTCTCTCCTCTCTCTCTCTCTCTCTCTCTCTCTCTCTCTCTCTCTCTCTCTCTCTCTCTCTCTCTCTCTGATAAAAAGGGCTGATGGCGACACACTCGAGAGACGCACACCCAGAAGGGACCTGGGGAAGCGCTGACACAGACCCGGAGACACACAGGGGACGGACCCCTGAGAGGCGAGCCACACAGAACTCGAGAGCAGAGCCTGAGACACAGCCAGCAGGGAACCTGGAGACTGAGAGACAGACCTGAGAGCGCTGAAAACCTCCCCCACAGAGGGAGACTCGCCAAGCCGGCTACTGCAGAGCCAAGCCGTGACACAGAGGGACTGAGACCCGATGACGGATGAAATCGCCTCGCAGCAGGGGATCCAGACTCCACCGAGGGTAGATGAAAGAACCAAGCGCTCCCAAACCTCCCAGGATCCGAAAGCAAGGTTGCCGTGACAACCAGACCACGGACCACTAGAGAGAACGCGTGTTGGCCTGGAAACCAAGACAACAACCAGAGAACCGCACCGGAAGAAGAAAACTGCCACATGAAACAACAGCCACATGAAAGAGACGATTAGATTGAATGAAAGAGACAATTAGATTGAACCAAAGAGACGATGTACTTGTTGATTCCTAAGCTGTGGTATTAATAAACACCGCAGTTGTTTTTGAAAACGTTGTCAGCTCCTCTCTTCACTTGAACCGAACATCTAAAATACCTAACCAATGCAGAGGAAAAGGGTAATAGAAAACTATACGATCACAAATAGAGATGAATGAAGCCAAGAAGTCTTCTTGACTTGTTTAAAGAAGACCTGTACGGCCCATGGGGACATTAACGTGTGTTGTCGGGCCTTATAAATAAATTTGATTTGATTTGATTTTGATTTGATCTATACATTTATGACATACCAGATTTACAAATACAGTACTGTATGTGATACAAAAAGAGTCTAAAAGGAGAGTATATACTTTTGACGAAGAAACTGTACATTGGAGGAGGTTGGGTAGGTGGGGTGGAGGGGGGGTTGGGTAGGTGGGGTGGGGTGGGGAACTGTGCATTGTAGGTGGTTGGGTGGGTGGGGTGGGGGGGGGTTGGGTTGGGTAGGCGGGGGGGGGGGGGGTAACTGTACATTGGATTATCGACGAAACCTTACTTGGTCCCAAGAAGAGGGTCTCGTGTATTATTGGGTTAGGACATTTACTGTACATTGGGTGAGGAGGGGGTTGGGTTAGGACATTTACAGGGGCCAGTTTCGAATTGCAGTCTCCCGTAGGTGCTCTTTGAGAGTGGTTTTGAAAGTGAGTAGTGATTCACATTCATTTACAGCTGTGGGTAGGGCGTTCCACATTGATGTGGCATAATTGCGAAACGTGTTTAGTCCCTTGTTTGAGCCGAATCTGGGTTTAACATGATTTGTGGAGCTCCCTCTGGTGTTGTGGTTGTGGTACTTGGTCGTGGTACTTGACTAAGACAGCGGGAACCTGGCGGCATATAGTGGAAGGCTACAATCATTGATTGATTGAAAATTTTATTAACAGATTGCAGAATGGGTACAATACAGTACGGCTCAATACACACAATTGTTAAGGGGATGCAGACCAGAGAAATACTTTCGTCTAGTTTCAGGGTCCCCCATTTTCAATTCATAATGACATTTTGAATGTATTTTGAGTTCAACCACGTGGGCTTGGAGTTCACTGTTTGAGCTTTTGGCAAGTTTTGTCTGACTTTTATGAAGTTCAGAGCATTTTTTGTCTCTGGTTTTCATAGCGGTCAGTATTTCAGTGTGCATCCATGGCTCAGCGCGATTTTTAACCCTGGTGGTTCTTAGGGGTCCCATGTTGTTAAGTATTGTTGTGAATTTGGTTTTGAATCCAAGCCATGTTTCTTCAACTGTCGTATTCGATTTAAAGAGAATAATCATTCAGGACGAGGAGATTACATTAAGAGGTTTATTGCAAATGTAAGCATGAGTGTAACTCCATCCACGGCTGGCAGCCAACTGACTGTCAGGACCCCTTGTGCAGGTATACATAACAGGGAGGTGCGCCTGGCGCGCCTGTCGTAAAATTATATATTCAAGGCATGAATATTACATCCTCCTTCTTTTAAAGAAAGCTTTATAAGCTTTGAACAAAATTGAAATAAAGAAAAGTTGTGCAATACTCTGTAAGAATTTCTTTGTAAACAATAACCATGTGCGTTACACTGTGTCAGGACCAGGCAATGTAAACAGGTAAGATTAATATGTTAAACATAAAAAAATAGATTCTTGTATCAAAGGTATTACAGTTCGTATTGTGTGCACTCTTATTCTGGAAAGTCTGCTTGAATATTTGAGTACTTCAGCTGTGAATAAGGTATGTATTCAAAGCTTATATGATCGTGTGTCTCACCACTCTTACCATATGCAGCTCTTATTCGTAGAATTAACTTGCTAACAAAATGGGAGCATATTGACAAGTAAGCAAGGTAAGTAAGTCATAGATTCAGTATACATTAATATTCTGTTACATTTCACCACCCCCCTTTTTTTTCTTTTTTTTTTCAATGGGGTATAGCGGTGTTATAATAGGGCAGCGATCCGCCTACACCCTGTACATTCATAGGTCTAAGACGTCCCGAGGCTTCACTGCTCGGCCGGATCTGGTGTAGTATGAAGCTGAGTTCGCTTCTGAGTCCCCTGACAGTTCAGGGTCGTTGGTCTCCGGCGGTTGATCGACGCTCTCTGGACTTGGCATACCGTCGCTGTTCTGGAAATGTTCCTCTTTTGTGTCCCTCAGGTGCCTGCGGTTGCGGCGGTACTCGCGTCCATCTTGGGTGCGAACGTGGTATGACCGCGCAGTGTCGGCTGGTTGTATGACTACTGCTGGCCTCCAGCGTCCATACTCTTGGAGCCTGACAGATTCACCACAATGTAGTGGGGGCAGTGGTCTAGCTGACCTGTCATAGTATTTCTTCTGGTGCTGTTGTCTCTGCACTCGCTTGTCATGTCCATCTTTGGGGCTTACTACCCCTGGCCGCAGCTGTTGGTTGGTGCTCGGGAGGGTTGAGCGTAGCCTGCGGCTCATCAACAGCTGTGCCGGCGATTTGAAGTTGTCGACTGGGGTGTTACGATACTCCAGGAGGCTTAGGTACGGGTCTCTTCCGTCTGCCTTAGCCTTGTCCATGAGTGATTTTGCCGTCTTCACAGTTCTCTCCGCTAGTCCGTTGCTCTGCGGATAATGTGGGCTTGACGTGACGTGTGTAAACTCCCACGACTTGGCGAATGCCTCGAACTCTTTAGACTTGTATTGTGGTCCATTGTCTGAGACAATAGTCTCTGGGACACCATGCCTGGCACAGGCTGCCTTCAGCTTGTGGACTACAGCTGCCGATGTGGTGCTGTGAAGTCTGTCTAGTTTGAAGAACCTGCTGTAATAGTCGACGGTCTCAACGTAGTCCTGGTTGTTCCAGTTGAAGAGATCTGTTCCTACCACCTGCCAGGGACGGTCTGGGATACGATGAGGCATCATGGGCTCCTTGGTGTTTGATGGGCGGCGCTCTTGGCATATTGAGCACTTGTCCATGACTTGCTCTATATGTTTACCCATTCCAGGCCAGAACATGATGTCTCGTGCTCTCAGTTTGCATTTTTCCATGCCCATGTGGCCTGCATGGATCTTGATCAGCATCTCTCCTCTGAGGCTGGTAGGGATGACTATTTTCTCCCCTTTGAAAATGATTCCATTCGTTTTGGATAGTTCATCTTGGTGGTTCCAGTATTCGGTGATGTTCTGGGGGCATTGTTTTCTTTCCTCAGGCCATCCCTCCAGGATAGCCTGGCTGAGCAGCTTTAGCTGTGTGTCATTGTCTGTTGTTTCTCTGATCTCCTGTAACCTGTCGTCATGTACAGGTAGGCTGTTGTACACCATGTGTACCTGAAGGTCCATCCCTTCACTGAGTCCGTCGTCGTGAGAGGTGAGTGATTTCCTGGACAGCGTGTCGGCAACTGGGATGTCTTTCCCAGGGCGGTGCACGATCGTGAAGTTGTACTTGTGTAGTTGTAGTATCATCCTCTGTAACCGCGGTGGGGCTGCGGCGATCGGCTTCTTCATGATCGACTCCAGGAGCTTATGGTCAGATTGCACCACAACATGGCGACCGTAGGCATATTGGTGGAAGCGTTTGAATCCATAAAGGACTGCGTACATCTCCTTTTCGATTTGTGCGTAGTTGACCTCGCTGTCTGTGAGTGATCTGGATGCGTAGCTAATGGGCCTTCCTTCCTGCATCAGCACAGCACCCAGACCATACTTTGATGCGTCCACTTGCAAGCTGAGCTCCTTATCTGGGTCAAAGTAAATGAGGACTGGCCCCGGTTCACTGGTAAGTATGTCTTTCATCTTTTTGAATGCAGCGTCGTGCTGCGCGTCCCACAGGAACTCATTCGATTGTTTAAGCAGCTGTCTGATGGGTGCGTTGATCTCGGAGAGGCTCTGGGCGAATTTCGCCAGGTAGTTGACCATACCTAGCACGGTCTCCAGTTCTGCATGGCTCTTTGGCGCCTCCATCTCCTTGATGGCAGCTATCTTGCCTGGGTCAGGCTTCATGCCGTCAGCTGAAAGGTCGTGCCCGAAGTAGCTCACTTCGGTGGCTCCGATGGTGCACTTGTCTGCGTTGAGCCGAACGCCTCTCTCCCGTGATCTCTCCAACATTGCATGTAGGTTCTTGTCGTGTTCCTCTCTGGTTGCGCCATAGACAAGGATGTCGTCTACTATAGCTGCTACTCCGTTCAGTCCCTCGTATGTCTCGTAGATTTTCCGTTGGAATTTGTCCTGGGCAGAAGCGAGCCCAAACGGTAATCGTAGGAATCTGTATCGTCCAAACGGTGTGTTGAACGTCGTCAGCTTCGATGATTCTGTAGACAGCTTGATGGACCAGTATCCCAACCTTGCATCCAGTACGCTGAAATAGCGTGCGCCTGTTAGTCTGGGTGTGATGTCCTCTAGTGTCGGCAGAGGGTAGTGCGGGCGCTTGATAGCCTTGTTTAGCTCCTTAGGGTCCAAACATATTCTGAGCTTGCCTGTGCGTGGTTTCTCAACAATGACCCACTCCGTTGGTTCGATGACTTTAGCGATGATCTGTGTGTCTTCCATATTCTGTAGCTCCTTTTTCAGTCGGCCACGCAGGGCGATCGGTGTCCTTCTCAGTGGGCAGACTACTGGCGTGGCGTCTGGGTCTATATGGATGTGACACTCTCCTGGGAATAGTCCGATCCCTTTAAACACATCGTGGTATTCTTCCATGATGGTCTGCTTATCTGTGTATGCAGTGACTGACAACACTAGTTTAATGAGGTCCATATTCAGGCATGCCTGTAAACCTAGAACTGGGGGTGCCTGAGTGTCTACTATGTAAAAGTCTAACAGCATGTCACGCTCTTTGTATTTACACTTTAACGTGCATGTGCCCTTTACTACTAGTTTCTCTCCACCATATCCTGTCAGTCTGCATGAAGTAGGCTGTATTTTGCGTTTATCTTGCAAACTGTGATACTCTCTCAAAGGAATTACATTTACTTGTGCACCTGTGTCTAGCTTAAATTTAAGCTCTGTGCCCTGTTTTCCTATTTGTATGTCTGCGAAAGCTTGTTCTGTTTCATCAAACCGTCTGTCTGTCACAGTGTCTACATATAGTTCGTCTGACTCTTCACCTGACTCAGAGCGCATGCTAATCTCGTGTACTGACCTTTTCTTGAAACTACCGGCCCTGCAAACTTTAGCAAAGTGGTTCCATTTTCCATACTTCGTGCATTGTTTCCCTCTAGCTGCACAGTTATCTCCTTCCTTGTGAGCTCTGCTCCCACAGTATCCACAGTTCCTTCGTGTGTCTGTGTCGCTCGCTCTGTTCGCTCTCTCTGTCCACTCTGTTCTGGGGCGGTACCTCTGTGCGGTATTCTTCTGTTCATGTCTGTGCACCTCGTGCACGAGCTGCTCCTGCGCGCTGCTCGTGGCGCCAGTAAAGCTCTTTATCTGAGATTGTGCTAGCTCGTGGGCTCTAGCTATATCTATCGCTTTGTCTAATGACAAGTCTGATCCAACGTTTAATAGTTTCTCTCTTACTTTTGCTGAGTGTATGCCAAACACTATACGGTCTCTAATCATCTCATCATTGTTCGCATATGCACAGTCCTTCACGAGTAGTTTCAATGCAGTGACAAATTGTTCAAATGACTCGCTAGGTTGCTGGGTTTTTTCATGGAATTTGTACCTAGCGAAAATCGTATTCCTCCTTGGAAGTACGTATGCTTCGAAATTGTCATAGTAGCTCTTCAATACCTTTGCTTCATCTGCACTGAGAGTCCATGTGTTGTGAATGTCTCTCCCTTTTTCTCCGCTCCACAGTAGCAGGTAGCTACATTTCTCGTCCTCTCCTTTCTTGTGGGCCCGAAAACATTAGCTCCGCGTGCTGTCTGAACTTCTTCCATTCTCCCGGTAAGTCCAGAGAATCCCAATTCATCCGTGGCGACGGGACTCCGTTGATATCCATGTTCATCCTGCTTCTGACACCATGTCGTATTCGATTTAAAGAGAATAATCATTCAGGACGAGGAGATTACATTAAGAGGTTTATTGCAAATGTAAGCATGAGTGTAACTCCATCCACGGCTGGCAGCCAACTGACAGGACCCCTTGTGCAGGTATACATAACAGGGAGGTGCGCCTGGCGCGCCTGTCGTAAAATGATATATTCAAGGCATGAATAGTGTACCACTGAGCTCATCTGACCAGTCCAGTTCTTGGTTAAAGGCCCCAGCATATAACCTACTCTTACAGAAAGACTTGCGTCTTGTTTACATCAGGGTCCCCCATTTTCAATTCATGATACTTGTTACGATACCTCCATCAGGTCAGGAGAGGGCGCTCTCCACCTGAGAGAGGCTTGGCATAGGATAAGACTGTAGAAGTAGACTGAGGTATATGCATTGTATGCTCGGAGCTGGACTTGATGCGAGTGCTCAATAAAGTACACACCTGAATACAATCAGTGTCATCCTTGATAGCGAGCACCAAACATGGTGTCAGAAGCCAGAACCATGCCAAGAGGACAGGTAAGACAAAGATAAAGATGAAAAAAAAAAGAAAAAAAACGTTGAACGATAACCTAGCCAGTAGCCGCACGAACAGCTAACTCGCTAAGGTAACGACACAGACAGCTAAGTGGCTAACATGGCGATGTACAACATCCCAGTTCCAGAACCAATGGACATGAAAGGAGACGTCTACAACAACTGGACGTTTTTTCGTGCACAATGGGAAAACTATGAAATAGCCACAGGACGAGATAAAAAGAAAATGAAGATACGAGTGGCTACTCTACTAACTATTATGGGTAAAGAATGCCATCAGCTACAACGACACCTACACATGCAAGATGGAGACAGGGATGATGTAGTGAAAATACTACAGGCACTACAGGCACATTTTGAACCAAACAGGAATGTAATATATGAACGATTTCTGTTTAATGACTGTAAACAAAGCCAATGTGAAACGTCAGACCAATATGTAGCCAAATTGAGGAAGCTAGCAGACACATGTGAATTTAATGCACTAAAAGAAGAGCTCATTCGAGACAGGATAGTCATGGGCACCAAAGACTCCAGTGCACAAGCACGAATGCTGAGAGAACCAAAACTCACACTAATGAAAGCAATAGACACGTGTCGATCCAGTGAACAGACACAAATCCAAATTAAGAAAATAGGAGGAGAACAGGAGGCTGTACATTACGCTTCCCGGGGACGCAGCTTTGAATCAAGCTATACCTCACGAGGACGTCAGTCAGAACCACGTACCCAGAAGACGTATAGGCAACCCAATACTTACAGTGACACCAAACACAGACCACAAAAAGACTCTCTGTCACTACTGTGGATCAATGCATGAGAAGGCCAAATGCCCAGCATATGGGGTCACCTGTAAAGCATGTGGCAAACGGAATCACTTTGCCAGAGTGTGTAAGAAGGACCAACACAAACCTCAACTACACATGATGGACAAAGAGGGAGACTCGGATGAACAATCAGAGGAAATATGGTATATCTCTCAAGTGAACTCACTTGAAAACGCTACAAACAAATGGTTCATTAATCTCAAACTAACGGCACAGACTGATAAACCATTGAGTTTTGATCCCAGCGAGACTCTGAAATGTCAGCTTGACACAGGATCTACAGTCAATGTAATGGGATTCACTGACCTACAACGCATCCTACAGGACGGGAACCCGAACCTACTACACAGCGAAGCCACACTGAAGCTATATGATGGCACACTGATAAATCCCAGAGGAGATTATGAACTCAAAGCGGATCATGAAGGGTCGATATACAACCTCAGATTTCAGATAATGGATACAGAGCAGACCCCACTGCTCTCAGCGGAAACCTGCATGAGACTGAACCTGATCAATGTGAATCATAAGCATGTAATTCACAGTGTTGACATCCAGAACCAGCCGAACACAGATAATCCCCAGACAGCAGAAGAGATTATTTCTAAATATGAAGATGTCTTTGAGGGGCTTGGCTGTCTACCAGGAGAGTTACACCTGGAAATAGACCCCAAGGTGCAGCCAGTACAACAACTGCCACGACGGACGCCTATTCCAATAAGAGAGAGGGTAATCAAAGCCATAAGAGCAATGGAACAGGGAGCCATCATAACCAAGGTCACAGAGCCGACGCCATGGATCAGCAACATGGTGGTCACAGAGAAGAAGGACAAACTGCGCATATGCCTTGACCCAGGTGCACTAAACAAGGCTTTGTTGAGGTCACATTACCAGATGCCCACGGTAGAAGAAGTGTTACCAGACATAGCAAATGCAAAAATATTTTCGGTGCTAGACGCCAAAGATGGATACTGGCAGGTGAAGTTAGATGAAACGAGCAGATCCAACCACATTCTGGACTCCCGAAGCACGATACAGATGGCTGAGGATGCCTTTTGGTATAAAACCAGCAGCAGAAGAATATCAAAGGAGGCAGCATGAAATATTGGTGGGCCTAAAGGGGGTGAGTGTGATAGCAGATGACATTTTGGTGTACGGATGTGGAAACACCAATGAAGAAGCGATGGCTGACCACGACGGAAATCTCAGAGCCCTGCTGCAGAAAGCCAGAGAGTCCAACTTAAAACTCAACAAGAAGAAACTCAGGCTGAAGCTTCCCAGCGTGACATACATGGGTCATCGTCTCACGGCAGAAGGCTTGTATCCAGATCCGGAGAAAATCACTGCCATCCAGAACATGCAGACGCCGACAGACGTCAAGTCACTGCAACGGCTGTTGGGGTTTGTTAACTATCTGTCAAGGTTCCTACCTAGTCTATCAGACGTATGCGAACCACTGCGACGACTGACCGATAAAGACATAGAATGGACATGGTTACCGAAACATGACGCAGCACTAGAGAACATAAAACACTTGGTCACACGCCACCCAGTACTCAAATACTACGATCTCAAGGAAGAGGTCACCCTCCAGTGTGACGCCAGCGAGACAGGCCTAGGGGCAGTCCTCCTACAACATGGACAACCTGTAGCATTCACCTCCAGGACGCTGACGCCCACAGAACAAAGGTATGCACAGATAGAGAAGGAATGCCTAGCCATTGTGTTCGCATGCGACAAGTTCGACCAGTACATACATGGCAGAGACTGTATCACAATACACACTGATCACAAACCACTGGAAATTATCTTTAAAAAGTCTTTACTTTCAGCACCCAAGAGGCTACAGAGGATGCTGCTCAGACTACAGAGATACCAACTACAGGTGATATACAAACAAGGCAAAGACCTACATGTGGCCGACTTCCTATCCAGGACGCCACTACCCAACACGGTGCACACAGAGATGCAGACACCAACCACGATCTACGCCATGGGCCTCACTACGAAGGAAATAGAACATGTAGAGCACGCAAGTAACACCAACATCTCCACACAGACGCTGAAAACCATCAGAACTCAGTCAGCACAAGACCCAGTGTTTCAAACACTACACGCGAGAGTCATCAAGGGATGGCCAGAGTACAAACAGGACGTAGGCCACCTACTACATCCATTCTGGACCTACAAAGAGGAACTCACAGTCGAAAATGGACTTATTTTTAAAGGGGACAGAGTACTCATTCCTACAGTGTGACACCCCATGTTCTTATCAAAGATTCACACAGGCCACTCAGGCGTAGAAGCCAGCCTCAGGAAAGCCAGAGAGACCGTCTTCTGGCCAGGCATAACGAACGATGTAAAGAACTTTGTCAATGACTGTTCCACATGCAATGCAGTCCAACGAAGACAACAAAGGGAAACACTGATTCCCCAACCAATCCCTCACATCCCATGGTCAAAGGTGGGAATGGACTTGCTCACAGTCAACAAGTCCACATACCTCATCATGGTGGATTACTATTCAGATTACTGGGAACTAGACGAGCTGGCAGACTACACATACCATTATGGAATGCTGCAAAAAGCACTTCAGCAGACATGGAATCCCTCACATTGTGTTCACGGACAATGGACCTCCGTTTTCAGGAATAGACTTTCAGTGTTTTGCGCAGGAATGGGATTTCAGCCACAAGACATCATCACCCTACCACAGTCAGAGCAATGGAAAAGCAGAGGCGGCAGTGAAAATAGCAAAGACTCTGCTGAAGAAGACCATCCTGGATGGAGAAGACCCATGGAAAGCCATCATGGCATGGAGGAACACTCCA
Source organism: Notolepis coatsorum (assembly GCF_963971535.1). Lineage (NCBI taxonomy): Eukaryota > Metazoa > Chordata > Actinopteri > Aulopiformes > Paralepididae > Notolepis > Notolepis coatsorum. The sequence continues at coordinate 125,623,649 of NC_140171.1, forward strand.
ACAGAGGGTCTAGGGAGCTCTCCAGTGCAGAGACTCATGTCCAGGAGGACACGGACACTCCTGCCCACCAGGGACACGCAGATGAAGCCCACCGTGGTGAGGAATGTCATTGAACGGAAGCAAGCCAAAACAGTGACAATGAAACGCCAATATGACACACAAGCACGGGACATGCCTGTGATCATCCAAGGACAAACTGTGAGAGTCCTGCTTCACCCCAAAGACCCAGACAGTAGATGGTCACTCGGAACATGCATCGATCAACACAGTGACTGCTCTTACATCGTTCTGGTAAAGGGAAGGAAATACCGCCGGAACCGAAAGGACAGTGACAGAAAATATCCCTATATCCCCTGTGGAAGAACTAATCGACGGGGATACAGAGACTGATACAGACACACCAGAGAATAGGGAACCACAGGTCGCAAGGGGGGAGTCAGAATATCACCAAGACACCCAAACCCCAAAACACACTAGAACCAGATCCAACATTCAGAGACCTGTGAGATACTCGAAAGACTATGTAACATAAAGAGAGAACAAAGACAAGGGGCGAGAGCGTTGAACAATGTTATTACAATGTTAAGAGTTTTCATCAAAATGTTATTGATGTATAAGGTTGAGGTTAAGGGTATGGGAAGTTATCATAACCCAGTAGTACACTTGTTGAGTTAATCTAAGTGACACAGTTCAACACAGTTGTGGGTAGTCTAAAAGACACATTTATACTTTCAGTTTGTTATGTAAAGAGAGATGTTACGATACCTCCACCAGGTCAGGAGAGGGCGCTCTCCACCTGAGAGAGGCTAGGCATAGGATAAGACTGTAGAAGTAGACTGAGGTATATGCATTGTATGCTCGGAGCTGGACTTGATGCGAGTGCTCAATAAAGTACACACCCAGGGCCGGACTGGGGAAATAATTCATACCGGGAGATATAGCGCGAAATATAGCCCCAATCAGGCCACTTTTTAAGCGGGGGGTCTGGGGGTCCCCCACCAGGATTTTTTTTGTTACAAAGACTTAGTTTCCTGCATTCTGGTGAATTTTAGTGCATGTGAATCACAAACTAATGAGCCAACAATTGCTTAGTACAATGTACTGTTATGGACCTCAAATAAAACTGTTGTGGCACTAGCAATGCTACTCTCTCCACCTTCAAAAAGAAAAAAGCAAGAGCACAACATATTTTTCTATTTACTATTATAATACAGTTAACCACTCTCTCCTGTAAGGGCCTTTCTTTTTCTTTGTTTTATCCCTCTCTCCTCCACCCTTTCTTTTTCTTCCACTGTCCATCTTGACATCAACGTTAATTGACTTTCGCTCTACTGTATCTCTCCCGAGTCCCTCACAACCCCCTCCAATGTACAGTAAAAATGACCAAGTATGGTCTTGTCAATATTCCAATGTACAGTGTTGCTTGTACAGTTGTACAGTGTCCCCCACCCACCCCTCCTACCCAACCCCCCCCCCCCCACCCACCCAACCACCTCCAATGTACAGTACCCCCCCCCCCACCTACCCAACCTCTTCCAATGTACAGTTTCTACGTCAAATGTATATACTTCTTTTCTGGACTCTTTTCGTATCACAAACAGTACTGTATTTGCAAATCTGATATGTCATAAATGTATAGATGTAGCAGTACTGTCTATCTGTATGTCATATATGTTACGATGAATTAAAAATGGGGGACCCTGATGTAAACAAGACGAAAGTCTTTCTCTGGTCTGCATCACCTTAACAATTGTATGCATTGAGCTGTACTGTACTGTACCCATTCACCTGAATACAATCAGTGTCATCCTTGATAGCGAGTGTGGTATATTCTTAATGAATATCTAAGGTTATTTTACAGTACAATGAGATTGCTATCTGGAAGGAGGAAAGAAGGTCATCAATGATTCAAATGGTCTTTCTCTACCGATAGAGAAAATAACTGTTTAGGCCAGGCAAGAGAAGAACTATAGTTCAAACCCATTTATTTGCCTCGGCGGCTCAGAGTGAATTAGAAAGTTGCTTTTCACATACAAGGATTATCAGAGTACATTAACATGTTTGTCTTGTACAAAGGATCAACAAGGTTTGCATTCTCAAACCCCAACATGTACATACAACAGTCATTGTTAACATCAATGAAAATAGAGAATCTACTGTAAGCACTTTTCTCATGAGTAAGCCTGGTTTTTAAGATAAGCATCTAAATCTATATATCACAAACAGTGACTACTCCATCCAGCTTACTTACATGAAAAATCAGCAGACAGCATTCTCTGGTGGGGGCGGGAGCCGCAGAACTCTGGGGTGTCTGGGCTCCTGAATTAACACTGTTTTGCTCTTAAATACTATAATTTCCCCCAAATCCTAGCAGTCTAGTAGCACGTCTTGGTCCAATCAGGTGGTCTTCTGTGGGCGGTCCGCAATCGATCTCCTGTGGGTGTCTTCCTTCGGTAAACAGAGGAGGGTGCTTTTGATGACCCCCCTCCTTGGCTGCTCAGGTCTTTCTCAGTCCAGGGGGTATTCCACTTAAATATTTTACCAAGTCTCTAGTGTATTATGAATTTCTCTTGTCCAGTATTATCACAGTTTACTCTTGGCTTATATTTTTATATCAAACAGTGATAAAGAATAACTTGTTTTGTGAATTAGTTTCCATGACTATCATCCTGTGAATACATTCTGCTCTTCACAAGTCTGGCTGGGCTGGTCTGCCCTCTGCACCCAGTGGGGGCTATCACCATATTTACATACAGTACTCAGTCACGTGTGGGGGTTGAGAATGGCTGTCTCTTGTAACGCCAATACTATTACCTTTGGCTGAGCCTGGCTTTTACATTATGATTCTCTAATTATTCACACATATTAGTTATGAAATCCAGTCAAGGTTACCACATTCCTCACTTTGGCAATTACTATTGTCATAAACAGTACATTGACTTAATTTTTTATACATACTAACCATAAATTTTTTTTTTCCAATTTTCTTTTTTCTCAATTTTTTCATTATTCTTTGGTACATATCCTCAATGCGCTTTTGCTCCTCAAGCCAGAGGCCCACCTTTTAAACAACAACTTTTGGATTTGTTGAAAACAATTAAAACAATTTTTTTATCTAAAAATTACACATTTATATATAATAAATCACAAATTTAAAACCCAATTTTCTTAATCTACAGGAAAGTTTGTTCCCACATTCTTTTATATGATCTGGTTGGGAGAAAACATACATTAGTTATCACAATATTCATTTTTCATTTATATTTTCTTCTCCTGTTAATTCTTTCTTAAACAATAGTTCAACCACATTTTGCATAATTCATCAACTGGCTCTCCCATCTATCCTCTATCCTCCCCCCTTTATGACCATATAATGGACATAATCTTACCATCTTGGTCTCCACAGCCCAGTTCGGTCGGGGAAAGCAGACACTCAATGAAAAAGATTTTTACTACCTATCCTCACTCTGTATGTTCCTACCCTGCGTTGTGTCTTAATTCATCCGCCCTCTGTTTGCGCCTTCTATCAAATCACATGTGCACAAAACAAAGCCCATCAGTATCCGATCAGTCATTTCCCTGTCCCCCACAGTCCAATCAATACTTCATAATTCCTCAGAGACTCCTGTCCACATTTTCCAGCTCAGCCCTCAGGCCGGCTCCGCTACCTCAGGCCAGGTATGCCCCAGGTCCAGTCATCTATCATTCCATGACAACCTGTCGTCAGACGAGTCTTTTAGCCTGGACATTTTTCCCAAACCCCATCTGTTCAGTTATTACAACCTGGCCCCACCCGCATGGGGTTCTGTAGAAACGGGGGCGAATGCATACAAGAATTCTCCCACCACAATTTGGTAATTGATCACCTATTGGACCGAAGAGAAACAGGGAAGATGAAGCTCTACGTTACCGAGTCGTATATTCTAATGTAATGTATTCCCTGTGTCCTCAGAGTTGATCTGCAATCCCCCCCTCAACTGAGCTGTGAAGAAACAAAGCACAAAGCAACTTCTTTTACACAATATTTCAACATATTTTTAAGAGAAGCCATCATGATAATCCATATATGCAAATGTGACGGAACTACTTAGCTCTTGTTGACATCCTGTCCCGACGTATCTCAGCCTTCACCCGTACTCCCCCACCAGATCATGAAAAACATAGTTTGGAAATAAAAGAAAAAACTCAAACAAAGCCACACACTTCAATAAACAAACACCACTCTGTTGTGGCCTCCACACACATGAAATATCCACGCATATTCAAAAACACCAAAGGAATAAAAATAACACGCTTCAAACACCACATGCACTCATCCTTTTCACTCATCATCATCACACAACCGTTCCATTCAAACATGTCCTTGTGACTTGACACCTCTACAGGCTCCATTCAAACATCTTTCAGTCCAGAAAATTACAGATAAAAAATAGAAAAGAAACCAAAAAATTTAAATCCAATCGCTCATCCATACATATACTGAGCACACATCAGTGGCTGTTAACTTCTAAGACATTTAAAAGAAATAAATTCAAATGAAAGTAATAAATCAAAACCACCACCGCTCCCAAAATAAAACACAAACCTCGTCATTCAACCAAATGATATGAAACAAAATAACTCCTCTCATTCAATAGCTCACAGCCTCAAACACCCACTGAAATAAAATAAAACACTCAGACACGCACTCACACGCCACTCAACTCATCCTCACATTTCCAGGTAAACACTCAAAGACAAAGCCATTCACGCTTGTCTCACTCATGCATCAAAACTCTCTCATTCAACACACATAACTCATTAATCATCATCATTCGGGTCCACAGACAAGTTGTTAGTTTCCCTTCCTCTCCTGCTCTCAGCTTTCTTTAGGCTAAACACAATCTACACTTACATCTACACTCCTATCCACATCCTAAAAAAGGTCTAGCAACCCTTCTCAACCCAAAGTCACCCCGGCCTGCTAGAACCGCGATAACTTCAGGCTATTCCTTCAATCAAATAGTCAGCCATTCAAAAGTCATAAACCAATTGAATGATTACCTTATTGATTTTCACACTCACTCACCCAGCTGTGTTCTGTATTAGCGCTCCTCCTGTCACACCTCTCTGTCACTTCCTATCTCCCTCATGCTGCCTTTGATCCTGTATTGACCCCTTTCCCAGTCGTAAAAATAAGTCCATCTGTTATCTCACTTTGCCTGTTCTCCCCTATCTTCACCTGTGACCTGTAACAGTGATCATACACAACAGGCGTTACCATCCCCCCTGGCATAAAACCCCATTCTGCACTCTTCTCTGCGGTTCTCTGCATACCGTCTTCCCTCAGCATAAACCCCCTTTGTGATCTATGCATACAGTCTCCCCTGAGCATAAAGGCCTTTGACACAAAGACTCTACCTACTCTCCCCATGAATACAGGCCCCCTGTAACTCCATCAAAAGATTAATCACACATTCCACACTTCTAGGGAGAAGGCCAGCCCCCCCCCCCCCCCCAGAGTCAAATTAACACACATTAGCCTGCCATTCTAATCACAGACAGTGTCCTAAGTACAGATAACTATGGAATAAAAGCAATCATTTCAACTACAGTAAACACAATCATAATCATTAAATTGTCATTGCATCAATAAAATTGTATTAAGCCTCCATCAATAAATTATAATTCCTTGCAATTCTGAGGCTTGTATCAAGCATTAAATGTCCTAACCATATTAACAGTGTATTAAAGATTTAACAATCTAAAACAAGCATAAACACAATCTCAGAATAATTGTACTCTAAATAGATTTAAAATCACATCTTTACACAACAATATTCATGCACATTACAAATATAAGCATCACTCATTTAGAAATAAAACAACATTCCCAGAAGTGGTTTCAAATGTGCCAAGCCTCAAAAAATTGCAAGCCAGATTGTTCCCTTTATCAAATGATACATTTACCCATAATAGTTTAACTTGTGAATTCTAATTTATTACAGGCTCATGTATTAATTAAATCATTCCACCTTAACAGACTCACTGCATTGGTCTGCAGTATAAACCCTTATTTAAATTCCTCCCCTTGTTTACACAAACCTTGCAGCAACACAACCAAAACCACTCCCAGATCATTGTCTACAACACAAAGCAAAAATACAAACCACTTACCAAACTTGTTAAACCAGAGCTGCATACATGTACCCCTTCCGCCATTAGACAACGGAACAGGACGATAAAAAAACTACAACTAAAATGGTCGCTACGGGGCTTCCTGCCAAAAATCCGGTCACGTGTCCAAAAATGGCCGCTACGGCACTTTCTGTTAATACGGAAGTCGTGCTCTGCTATCCCGCCGCTGGCGGTCACAAGTTGCATAATGCTACAGACTCTACACAAAACAATGTTAACTGTCTCCAGTATAACGCAATCCTACGTCACACGCAGTACAAAATATAATAACGTACGTTCATACAACATGAAAAGAATTAGGGATGCCCCGATCACGTTTTTTGCCACCGATCACCGATCACCGATCGTCGTGAGCCATATCGGCCGATACCGATCCGATACCGATCGTTTTTGATTAAAAAGAAATTAAAAATTATTTTATATAAAAATTTTTTTTAATAAAATATATATATTATATAATTAGACTTGTACTTGTATTATCTGCGAGACATCGCCACCACGCAACAAGTCAAAATGCTCGCTATCTGCAAACAGCTCCACTGTCTGTGTGTACTCTAGTAGCCTCCAGCTACCAAAAAGGATTCTCCGGCGCTGCAGCGGGACCCTATTGGTAACGTTATGCTTTGGTCATTTAACATTCAGCAAGCCCTCAGCTCGAATACGCATTCAATCAATGTTATAAGACATTGATATCAGGAGCTATCTGTAGCTACTGCTAGCCGGCTAGATGACGTTAAGACAACTATTTAGTTCAATCGGACATTTCGTTTTGAACAGTGAATTAACGTCAGCTAACGCGAGCTAACGCGAGCTAACGGAGGTATCAACATGCACTACAAGACTTGCTGGGGCATTTGTTGATATCAGGAGCTACCGGTAGCTAGCCGGCTAAATACCGTTAGACAATGCCTACTAAAAGTGAATAGTTGACTGGGTAATTTTGTTTAAACAGTAACGATAGCTAGGTAGCTAACGTTAGCTCAGGTCGAATGCACTATCTAGACTCAGCAGAGTTGTTTACAAACTCTACACGGGTACGGGCGGGGCTAGGGAGGAGGAGCAGTTTGCAGGTCCTGTGCGTCTGAGACAAGCGAGTGAGATATCCACTTGATCAGTTTCCGCGATCGGCGAATATGACTAATTATCGGAATTCCCCGATCGCATATTTATACTAATTATCGGCCGATAACGATCGGTGGCCGATCAATCGGGGCATCCCTAAAAAGAATCATCCGTACCCTGCACATCAGCACCGTTAACATAGTTAGCTCAATAGCCCCGTTAGCTTAGCTCAACACAGGTAGCTTAGCTTAGCTTAGCTCTGATAGCCACCTCTCCGTTCCTCACCCAGAGCCATACAATATTACAACCGAAGCGTCCTACTTGTGCAAACAACTCTCAATCAACATTATTATAAAAAAATCGCTCCACTCACCTATATCCCATAATTCCCCGTCACCACACCGCTTCTAATCATAACATTGCACAAGCCTTTATCACGGCGTTATCCCCCTAAACGCTCATACCAGCTAAGTAGCTAGCCAGCCTGATGCGAGGTTCCATGCGCTCCCGGGAGCCACGCGTTATGCAACATTCAAGATCCGCGCATCCACTCAGTTTCAACACTACCCGGACAGATACAAATTACACGCGCATCCCCCATGAGAACTATATAACAGTACCCTTGTAAAATCATACATACACGCAGTCATTCATAAGTACTAAACCCCAGCTAACATGTTCACACACAATCTCCCATTCATAAGTGCTCACCTCTCTCCTACAAACGTCCAACAGCAACAACAATATTTCCTCCTTTTCACTCCTCTCAGCCGGCCGGCCATTTAAGTACTATTTCCCAACGCGACTCACAATAACGGAATAAAACGTCTCAATATAGCAGGCCCTTCTGTAGGATTTTGTGGAATTCATTCTCTTTTTTAAAACTCCCTGTGCTCACAGGCAGCCAGAAATTGTCCATCCCCTCCCCTGGCTTGAACAGTGATAAAGAATAACTTGTTTTGTGAATTAGTTTCCATGACTATCATCCTGTGAATACATTCTGCTCTTCACAAGTCTGGGCTAGTGATGGGTCGGTCATGAGCGACTCGTTCATAAGAGCCGATTCATTGCCGTGAGCGTGAGTCGAATCGCTCGCGTCTGGCAATGAGTTTGGGCACATCACTAGTCTGGGCTGGGCTGGTCTGCCCTCTGCACCCAGTGGGGGCTATCACCATATTTACATACAGTACTCAGTCACGTGTGGGGGTTGAGAATGGCTGTCTCTTGTAACGCCAATACTATTACCTTTGGCTGAGCCTGGCTTTTACATTATGATTCTCTAATTATTCACACATATTAGTTATGAAATCCAGTCAAGGTTACCACACGAGCACCAAACAATACTGTTACATCCAGACATTTATGACATACAAAATATACAAATATACAGTACTGTTTATTTACAGACAGCGTTTCTAAAAGAGAATAATACACATTTGAGGGGGAGGAAACTGTACATTGGGGAGGGGGTTTGGACATTTACCGGGGCCAATTTTCGAATTGCAGCCTCCCGTAGGTGCTCTTTTAGAGCGGTTTTGAAGGTGGGTAGGGATTCACATCATTTTACGGCTGAGGGTAGGGCGTTCCACATTGTTGTTGCATAATTGCTAAACGTGTTTAGTCCCTTGTTTGAGCCGAATCTGGGTTGAACATGATTTGTGGAACTCCTTCTGGTATTGTGGTTGTGGTATTCACTGACCTTTGGGAAGTATTTTGACATGTACATGGGTACCTTAGTGGTGTAGTGTATCTTGTAGACCAGGCCCATTGCAAGTTGCTGTACTTGTCGTCTACTCTAAGCCATCCTAGGTAGTCAAAGTGGGCAGGGGTGAGGTGGGGTTTAGGAGTAGTAGTCTGACCAGTTTGTTTTGTGATGTTTGTAGTCTTGTTTTAGTGCCTTTGAGATGCTTTGGTACCATGAGGTGCACGCATAGTCGTAGTACCCTTGAATGAGTGCTCCTGTCAGAGTCTTCAGGGTATTCTTGTTTACCAGAGAGGAGATCCGGTACAAGAATCTAGTTCGCTGGTTGACTTTTTTGATTACATTGGTTGCCATTTTGTCACAGGAAAGATTTGCCTAGAACCCAGGTATGTAACTTCATCTTTCCTTGTGACAATATTGTCACCCACTGTAACTGATTTACAGAGTTACATTCCTATGGGGAGAGAAGCAAAGCATTTCATAAAAGGAGAGTTTAGAGAGTTTACACATTTTGTTAATAATTAATTTAGAGCATTCAATTTAGAACTGTCAAGTGGAACTAGCTTACATCGCTCACCAGTGATGCCAGTAATCCAAGTGGCTGTGCGTTACTATTTAGTTACTATCTCATAATGCTGATGATAAGAGAGCCAGGGGTACAGTCAGCTAGACCGGAGATGGGATGTGCGCTCGCGCACGCACGCACACAGCCACACACACGCTTACGTTTATAGCTGATTTTAGAATGGCTTCAGCATAAAGTCAAATCAACTATCCAGTTCGTTTTATAGTGTAATTTGGCTACTTGATAGAGAGTGAGAGAGTGAGAGTGAGAGAGAGAGATTCATGTTACGCGCAACTTGCGGAGTACGCACTGAGTCCGTTGTCTCAGAATGGATTTGGTAGAGAGAGAGAGAGAAAAAAAACTGTTGTCATTCTTATGTTGTGGCAGCAGCAGGGGGGGGCGACGATGACTTCGTAACCTAGTTCGTAAAATAGTCTACGAACAGGCATGGCCGCCTAGTTATAGTTGAAAGTGGGGGTGCAAGATTTTTTGGTATTCTTTTTTTTTTTACCTTTATTTATTTATTTTTATTTTTTGCAAGGGGTGGTTTGGAGGGGGTCCGGCACGACCCCCTCCACGGCAGATTTTTTAACATTTAATGAACACCTGTATGTGCAATTTCCTGCAAAATCTAATCTACGAATTCCAATCTGGCTTCAGAACGTCCCACTCCACTGACACATGCCTCCTCTATTTGAACGACCACATCAAACAAGAGGTGGACGCGGGCAAATACTGCGCCATGGTCATGCTGGACCTACAAAAGGCCTTCGACACTGTCAATCACTCCAATCTAATGGACAAGCTAAAAGCAATTGGTTTTGATTAGGGATGCTCGATATTGGCTTTTTTACCGATACCGATATTCCGATATTGTCCAACTCTTAATTTCCGATACCGATATCAACCGATATCAACCGATACCGATATATGCAGGGTTTCCCCGTCCAAAAAACTGAATAATTTCAGGTAACTAATCATTTCACTGGATATATATATAACAAATATTGTTATTGTTTTTTTATTTTTTTTAAACCGATACCGATATTTTCCGATATCACATTTTACTGCCGATATCGGCCGATAATATCGGTCGGCCGATAATATCGGACATCCCTAGTTTTGATAGCTTATCAGTGAGCTGGATGCAATCCTACCTGGAGGGGAGAGAACAGATGGTAGAGGTAAACAGTACTCTATCCCCCAGGGACACGATAAGTCCGCGGGGAGTGGGGGTGCTGAGATATCGATCGTTTTTGATAATAAAAAAAAAATTATATATTTTTTTTATATAAAATATATATATTATATAATTATACTTGTAGTTGTATTGTCTGCGAGACATCGCCACCACGCAACACGTCAAAATGCTCGCTATCTGTGTAGCGTGATCCAATCTGCGTTGTGTCTGGTGTGGTGTAGAAGTAGACTCCGACAACGGTACTCAATTGACATCTGGTTTTATTGGTGATCTGTTATCGAACCAAAAACAGCACAACAACATGGTGGTGAGCTACCGTCATAGCCGGTGGAATCCACCTCCGTTCTCCTTCACGTTAAACTCAAAAAAAGAGCTCGCGCACACTCAAAACAGTGCGCCATCCACAGTTACAGCAATTGTTGGCTACTACCAAATACATGTAACTCAATACAAGTCAAACTCAGCAAAAACATATGAAATAATATGAAATGAAAGACAGTGTGTAAGCATTAATTAAACCGAAATACAAAAACAACGGTTCATACCTGTTATCGAACCAAAAACAGCACAACAACATGGTGGTGAGCTACCGTCATAGCCGGTGGAATCCACCTGTTATTGTTAACAGAATACGAGTTAGCACACGACGGTACTGTGGCTGTTTTACACAGGGCGAATTAATGTCATCACACACAGGACAATTTCAGTACCAAAACCAAAACATAAATCAATTTTACAAGTTATACATAGCAATTCAACCAAATATTAGGTAACCGAAAGTGCATACCTCCGTTCTCCTTCACGTTAAACTCAAAGAGGCAGATCACTTCCGCCGGCGTTTCTCTTGCCGTCGAACCGGCTAAACCATTATTTACATTATTTAAAGTATTTACAATACAACAAATACTCAACTGGAAAGATGACCTATCCTCTCTAAACCCATTATAAAAGACCAAAAGGGATTTCGTTTGGAGAATCAATAACTCAATATGAGGAAATTAATATAAACTAATAACCAAGACACCCCTCCAAAACACTCGAGTGAGCTCGGTCCACTTTGTTCCTTCAAAATAAGAGTGTTTCCGTCTTGACCTACTTATTTAAGATGAAAGATAAAAGTTTCTGTCCATGATCTAGCATAACAACTTCACTCTGCTACATCTGCAAACAGCTCCACTGTCTGTCACATCATAACCAACACTCTCATTCACTAGACTAGAGGATACTAGTATGATGAATTGAAAATGGGGGACCCTGATGTAAACAAGACGAAAGTCTTTCTCTGGTCTGCATCCCCTTAACAATTGTATGTATTGAGCTGTACTGTACTGTACCCATTCTGCAATATGTTAATAAACTTTTCAATCAAACTTTTCAATCAAAACCGCTGCCCAACTCCGCGCTCTGAGCGTGCGACGGTGCGAGACAAGTAACTGTTCTGATGCACACACCACAGCCCAGCTTACCCCACATGGCTGTTGCGCCCTCCCTCTGCAATTCGTTCCCCGCATACATGATCGCCGGCATGCAAAAGGTCTTCAATCACGCTCGGGCTCGGATAGTTCTGCTGGCTTGTTCATATATTCCTTTACTGCGAATTCAGCGTCCCAAAAGTTAACTATCTCCCAGGCAGGGCGCAGCCGCTGTGTCTATTTTTTTTACCAACGGATTTCCAGTTCCGCGTTGACGCTTCCAGGCCGCGTCTATTCGAATCCCAACCGGTTCATGCGTCGGCTACACGCTGTTATAATAACACTGCATTATCGATTGATTGATTGATTGATTGAAAAGTTTATTAACAGATTGCAGAATGGGTACAGTACAGTACAGCTCAATACATACAATTGTTAAGAGGATGCAGACCTGAGAAAGACTTTCGTCTTGTTTCCATCAGGGTCCCCCATTTTCAATTCATCATATGACACACATGACATACAGATAGACAGTACTGCTACATCTATACATTTATGACATACCAGATTTTCAAATACAGTACTGTTTATGATACTAAAAAAATCCAGAAGAAGAGTATATACATTTGACATAGAAACTGTGCATTGGGGGAGGTTGGGTAGGTGGGGTGGGGCTGTACATTGGAGGTGGGGGGGGGGGGGGGGTGGGGGGGGGGGGGGGGGGGGTTGGGTAGGGGGGGGGGGGGCACTGTACATTGGAATACTGACATACATTTGACATGGAAACTGTACATTGGAGCAGGTTGGGTAGGTGGGGTGGGGTTGGGTGGGGCTGTACATTGGAATACTGACAAAGCCATGCTTGGTCTTTATTGTACAACTGGGTTAGGACATTTGTAGGGGCCAGTTTTGAATTGCAGTCTCCCGTAGGTGTTCTTTGAGTGTTTTTGAAGGTGGGTAGTGATTTACATTCCTTTACAGCTTTGGGTAGGGCGTTCCACATTGTTGTGGCATAATTGCGAAACGTGTTTAGTCCCTTGTTTGAGCCGAATCTGGGTTTTACATGATTTGTGGAGCTCCCTCTGGTGTTGTGATCGTGGTATTCACTGACCTTTGGGAAGTATTTTGACATGTACATGGGTACCTTGGTCGTGTAGTGTATCTTGTAGACCAGGCCCATTGCAAGTTGCTGTACTCTGTTGTCTACTCTAAGCCATCCTAGGTTGGCAAAGTGTGCAGGGGTGAGGTGGGTTCTAGGAGTCAGGTCAAGCAGTAGTCTGACTAGTTTGTTTTGAGATGTTTGTAATTTGGTTTTTAGTGCCTTTGAGGTGCTTTGGTACCATGAGGTGCAAGCATAGTCGTAGTACCCTTGAATGAGTGCTCCTGCCAGAGTCTTCAGGGTATTCTTGTTTACCAGGGAGGAGATCCGGTACAAGAATCGAGTTCATTGATTGACTTTTTTTATTACATTGGATGCCATTTTGTCACAGGAAAGATTAGCCTCTAGGATGGAACCCAGGTAGGTAATTTCATCTTTCCTTGTGACAATATTGTCACCCACTGTAACTGAGAAGCCGTCTGTTTTGCTGAGTTTGTTATTTGAACCGAAGAGAATGGACTCTGTTTTGCCCATGTGTAATGATAGTTTGTTGTCGGCGAGCCATATGCAGATTTTGCCTAGTTCCGAGCTGAGGGTTTTTTCAACCTGTAACTTGTTCTTGTCAGAGACCAGCAGGGCTGAGTCGTCCGCAAACAGGAACAAGTTGCAGTCACAAGTCGAGACAGCGCCCCTATGACGATCTGAATGAATTCCAAGAGTAGGGTAATTCTGCAGTGCCGTTCCGCTCTGTGACATGAGTAGCCTCGGTTACAAATTTGGAATAAAATCCAAAACAACCTTGCAGTTGCAGTTACACTCCCATCCAGCAGGGGGTGCTGCAGCCCCTCCCGCACCCCCCCTTCTCGCGTCCTTGCTATCCCCCCCCCCTCACAGTGAGCTGTGGTGTTCCACAAGGAAGCATACTAGGACCGCTACTCTTCCTAATTTATGCAAATGACATGTCGTCAGCCTGTGACTGCAACTTGTTCCTGTTTGCGGACGACTCAGCCCTGCTGGTCTCTGACAGGAACAAGTTGCAGGTTGAAAAAACCCTCAGCTCGGAACTAGGCAAAATCTGCATATGGCTCGCTGATAACAAACTATCATTACACATGGGCAAAACAGAGTCCATTCTCTTCGGTTCAAATAACAAACTCAGCAAGACCGACGGCTTCTCAGTTACAGTGGGTGACAATATTGTCACAAGGAAAGACGAAATTACCTACCGCAAGGACGACTTCAAGCTGGAAATGGTAACAACAGATGAGGTACTCAATAAACTGAGCGCCCTCCAACCTAACAAGGCCACTGGCCATGACAACATCCCCTCCAAATTCCTCAGAGACTCAGCAGCCGCCATCACCCCAATCATCACACACATAATAAACCTCTCCATAAAACAGGGACACGTCCCCAAGGACTTCAAAATTGCGAGGGTGACCCCTCTGCACAAAAAGGGCAGCAAATTAGACCCAGGCAACTACCGCCCTGTTTCTATTCTCACCTCCATCTCGAAAGTCATGGAAAAAATAGTCTACGAACAGGTCGAAAAGTACCTAGCGGAAAAAAATCTAATCTACGAATTCCAATCTGGCTTCAGAACATCCCACTCCACTGACACATGCCTTCTCTATTTGAATGACCACATCAAACAAGAGGTGGACGCAGGCAAATACTGCGGCATGGTCATGCTGGACCTACAAAAGGCCTTTGACACGGTCAATCACTCCATTCTGATTGACAAGCTAAAAGCAATTGGTTTTGATAGTCTATCAGTGAGCTGGATGCAATCCTACCTTGAGGGGAGGGAACAGATGGTGGAGGTAAACGGTACCCTATCCCCCCCCCCTCACAGTGAGCTGTGGTGTTCCACAAGGAAGCATACTAGGACCGCTACTGTTCCTAATTTATGCAAATGACATGTCGTCAGCTTGTGACTGCAACTTGTTCCTGTTTGCGGACGACTCAGCCCTGCTGGTCTCTGACAAAAACAAGTTACTGGTTGAAAAAATCCTCAGCTCGGAACTAGGCAGAATCTGCATATGGCTCGCTGATAACAAACTATCATTACACATGGGCAAAACAGAGTCCATTCTCTTCGGTTCAAATAACAAACTCAGCAAGACCGACGGCTTCTCAGTTACAGTGGGTGACAATATTGTCACAAGGAAAGATGAAATTACCTACCTGGGTTCCATCCTAGAGGCTAATCTCTCCTGTGACAAAATGGCATCCAATGTAATAAAAAAAGTCAACCAACGAACTCGATTCTTGTACCGGATCTCCTCTCTGGTAAACAAGAATACCCTGAAGACTCTGGCAGGAGCACTCATTCAGGGGTACTACGACTATGCTTGCACCTCATGGTACCAAAGCACCTCAAAGGCGCTAAAAACAAAATTACAAACATCTCAAAACAAACTGGTCAGACTACTGCTTGACCTTACTCCTAGAACCCACCTCACCCCTGCCCACTTTGACAACCTAGGATGGCTTAGAGTAGACGACAGAGTACAGCAACTTGCAATGGGCCTGGTCTACAAGATACACTACATGACCAAGGTACCCATGTACATGTCAAAATACTTCCCAAAGGTCAGTGAATACCACGATCACAACACCAGAGGGAGCTCCACAAATCATGTTAAACCCAGATTCGGCTCAAATAAGGGACTAAACACTTTTCGCAATTATGCCACATCAATGTGGAACGCCCTACCCAAAGCTGTAAAGGAATGTGGATCACTACCCACTTTCAAAACCTCTCTCAAGGGACACCTACGGGAGACTGCAATTCAACACTGGCCCCTGTAAATATCCTAACCCAACCCCCTCCAATGTACAGTCATTTACCTAGTATGGTTTTGTCAATAGTCCAATGTACAATTTTGTTTGTTTGTACAGTGTCTCCTCCCCCCCCCCCTCAATGTACAGTTTTACTTGTTTATACAGTGTGCCCCCCCCCCCAACCACCTCCAATGTAAATTACCCAGTATGGTTGTCAATATCCCAATGTACCCAACCCCCCCCCACCCAACCTCCTCCAATGTACAGTTTCTACGTCAAATGTATATACTCCCTTTTCTTGACTCCTTCTGTATCACAAACAGTACTGTATTTGCAAATCTGGTATGTCATAAATGTATAGATGTAGCAGTACTGACTATCTGTATGTCATGTATGTCATATATGTCCTGATGAATTGAAAATGGGGGACCCTGATGTAAACAAGACGAAAGTCTTTCTCTGGTCTGCATCCCCTTAACAATTGTGTGTATTGAGCTGTACTGTATTGTACCCATTCTGCAATCTGTTAATAAAGTTTTCAATCAATCAATCAATCACCTGGGTTCCATCCTAGAGGCTAATCTCTCCTGTGACAAAATGGCATCCAATGTAATAAAAAAAGTCAACCAACGAACTAGATTCTTGTACCGGATCTCCTCTCTGGTAAACAAGAATACCCTGAAGACTCTGGCAGGAGCACTCATTCAGGGGTACTACAACTATGCTTGCACCTCATGGTACCAAAGCACCTCAAAGGCGCTAAAAACAAAATTACAAACATCTCAAAACAAACTGGTCAGACTACTGCTTGACCTTACTCCTAGAACCCACCTCACCCCTGCCCACTTTGACAACCTAGGATGGCTTAGAGTAGACGACAGAGTACAGCAACTTGCAATGGGCCTGGTCTACAAGATACACTACACGACCAAGGTACCCATGTACATGTCAAAATACTTCCCAAAGGTCAGTGAATACCACGATCACAACACCAGAGGGAGCTCCACAAATCATGTTAAACCCAGATTCGGCTCAAATAAGGGACTAAACACTTTTCGCAATTATGCCACATCAATGTGGAACACCCTACCCAAAGCTGTAAAGGAATGTGAATCACTACCCACTTTCAAAACCTCTCTCAAGGGACACCTACGGGAGACTGCAATTCAACACTGGCCCCTGTAAATATCCTAACCCAACCCCCTCCAATGTACAGTCATTTACCTAGTATGGTTTTGTCAATAGTCCAATGTACAATTTTGTTTGTTTGTACAGTGTCTCCTCCCCCCCCCCCCTCAATGTACAGTTTTACTTGTTTATACAGTGTGCCCCCCCCCCCCAACCACCTCCAATGTAAATTACCCAGTATGGTTGTCAATATCCCAATGTACCCAACCCCCCCCCACCCAACCTCCTCCAATGTACAGTTTCTACGTCAAATGTATATACTCCCTTTTCTTGACTCCTTCTGTATCACAAACAGTACTGTATTTGCAAATCTGGTATGTCATAAATGTATAGATGTAGCAGTACTGACTATCTGTATGTCATGTATGTCATATATGTCCTGATGAATTGAAAATGGGGGACCCTGATGTAAACAAGACGAAAGTCTTTCTCTGGTCTGCATCCCCTTAACAATTGTGTGTATTGAGCTGTACTGTATTGTACCCATTCTGCAATCTGTTAATAAAGTTTTCAATCAATCAATCAATCACCTGGGTTCCATCCTAGAGGCAAATCTTTCCTGTGACAAAATGGCATCCAATGTAATAAAAAAAAGTCAACCAACGAACTAGATTCTTGTACCGGATCTCCTCTCTGGTAAACAAGAATACCCTGAAGACTCTGGCAGGAGCACTCATTCAAGGGTACTATGACTATGCATGCACCTCATGGTACCAAAGCACCTCAAAGGCGCTTAAAACAAAATTACAAACATCACAAAACAAACTGGTCAGACTACTACTTGACCTGAACCCCAGAACCCACCTCACCCCTGCCCATTTTGACAACCTAGGATGGCTTAGAGTAGACGACAGAGTACAGCAACTTGCAATGGGCCTGGTCTACAAGATACACTATACGACCGGGGTGCCCATGTACATGTCAAAATACTTCCCAAAGGTCAGTGAATACCACAACCACTACACCAGAGGAAGCTCAACAAATCATGTTAAACCCAGATTCGGCTCAAACAAGGGACTAAACACGTTTCGCAATTATGCCACAACAATGTGGAACGCCCTACCCAAAGCTGTAAAGGAATGTGAATCCCTGCCCACATTCAAAACCGCTCTTAAAGAGCACCTACGGGAGGCTGCAATTCTAAACTGGCCACCGTAAATGCTCAAAACCCCCACCAACTCCTAATAGACAGTCTCCTCCCCACCGCATGTATATATTCCCTCCCCACCGTATGTATATTTCTCTCCCACCCACCCACCCCCTCCTAATGTACAGTCCCCTCCCCATCATATGTATATACTCTGTCAGGATCTAGGGGTAACAGTACTGTATATTTGAATACCGTTTATGTCACAAATGTATCAGTACTAAATACCTATATGTCCCTATGCCCAGGGCCGCCTGGGAGAAATGCGAGGCCCTGTGCGAGATTTAACGCGAGCCCCCCCCCCCCCCCCCCCAAAAGGTTAAAAAAAAATATATATATATATATATATATATATTTTTTTTTATACAGTCAACATATTCTTAAATAATAGCGCTGCCCGAGGCGGGGCATGATACAGTCAACATATAGCAAAAGAGAGAGCGAGAGAGAGCTCCCGTTCTACAGTCAATATACAGTGTACAGAGAGAGAGAGAGAGAGAGAGAGAGAGACACATTGGAAAGAAATTGAAATGCTATTTGGCCCTAAACAGAGAGTACACAGTGGCAGAATACCTGAGCACTGTGACTGAAGATCCTTGAGCACAGCCTAGCCATCGAGAAAGGCCGCCATAGGCAGACTGTGTGTGTTAGAAAGAGAGAGAGAGAGAGAGAGAACATGTGTGTTGTCATGTGTGTGTGTGTTAGAGAGAGACTAGAGCATGTATGAGAGATTCAAAAGGACAAAGATCAACACTTAAATCCAAGAGAGAGAGAGAGAGAGAGAGAGAGAGAGAGAGACACATTGGAAAGAAATTGAAATGCTATTTGGCCCTAAACAGAGAGTACACAGTGGCAGAATACCTGAGCACTGTGACTGAAGATCCTTGAGCACAGCCTAGCCATCGAGAAAGGCCGCCATAGGCAGACTGTGTGTGTTAGAAAGAGAGAGAGAGAGAGAGAGAGAGAACATGTGTGTTTGTCATGTGTGTGTGTGTTAGAGAGAGACTAGAGCATGTATGAGAGATCCAAAAGGACAAAGATCAACACTTAAATCCAACAAGAAGAGGGTCTATACCAGAGAAACCAAAGCAGCAAGGAGCCAATGGCCGACATCAGCTAAATAGGCTAGCCAGGTACTGTGACACCAGGCCACACACAGCTTTGGCCAACGGCCCAACGCTACCCAAGCTACACAAACGACCAAGACATTCACACACAGCACATGTCGTATCTCCAAATGTTGTGAAGTAGCATATGTTTTGCCTGGAAAAAAACATCGTTATTAACAAAACATTCGGGAGGGGAAGGAAGGAAGAGTGGGGTAATGTCATGACATTTTCATTAATCTTACCTGCACAAAAGGAACGCAGGGCGAAAGGCCGCAACACAGGTCTCCACGTTGACGAAAGGCCTCTCGCTGTCGGGACAAATAAGCTATGGCCAGAGCCTTGTCATGGTGCAGGCCCGACTACATCTTCTGTCAAAGATGATGTCGTAGTCAGAGTGCCAGTCTGCCAGAACCCCCTGCTATTCTCAAGGCTAACTGATAGCATCAAACGAACGTTCCCAGCTGACGCTAAACAGCTAACTGGCTAACAGTTCGCTCAATCAGGCACCTGGCTGTATGTAGCCGCATAGCTTGCTTCTGCGTTAGCTAATGGTTAGCACAAGCTAACAGCTAATTAGCTAACAGCTGATTGAGCTAACTGTTAGCCAGTTAGCTGTTTAGCTTCAGCTGGGAACGTTCGTTTGATGCTTGTGCTAACCATTAGCTAACGCAGAAGCAAGCTATGCGGCTACATACAGCCAGGTGCTCTCACCAGGCACACACCGTTAGCTTAGCTACTAGTAGTACTATATTAGCTAGTCGACCAGTTTGGCTCCAGAGAGAGAGAAAGAGAGATAGGTCCACGGCGGGTATATAATCATAGGTTGACTCACCATAACGCAGTATCAATGCGGCGCCAATGGTAAAGTTGGAAAAAGACTTTCTTGGCCCACGGTGTAATTTCTTCTGATCCATGCTGCTTTTGAAAAGACATCCACTCGCCTCGCTCCTCTGAATAGCGCTGAATTAGATCATCCCTGTACCTCGTGTGTCCGAGAAGAGCCCGGAAACACTATCCTAAAATCTGTAGAGCAGCAAAGCCGCAGAAACCGGAACACTGCAGTCTGCAGAGCCGCAGAGGCAGGAACAAGTCAGACACATTCTACAAACGTGTCTAATGTGAAATATATAAGCATATAAGCAAAACTAGATTTTAGGTCTGTGATGAAAAAGGGCCTCGCGGGAAGGGGGGCCTCGCAAATTTTTTTTACAAAATAAAAAAATAATAATTTGTATTTTTTTTTTTTTTTTTTTTTTTGCGAGGCCCCCCTTCCCGCGAGGCCCTGTGCGACCGCACTGCTCGCACACCCCCTGAGGCGGCCCTGCCTATGCCATAAATGTCATGTATGTTGTGTATGTCATAAATGTCTATATGAATTGAAAATGGGGGACCCTGATGGAAACAAGACAAACGTCTTTCTCAGGTCTGCATCCCCTTAACAATTGTATGTATTGAGCCGTACTGTATTGTACCCATTCTGCAATCTGTTAAATAAAGTTTTCATTCATTCATTCATTCATTCAGTTACTTTCAAAGTAACTTTGATAATCAAGTAATCAGTAAAGTAACTATATTACTTTTTAAAGGAGTAATCAGTAATCAGATTATTTTTTACAAGTAATCTGTGCATGGCATCACTGTCTCTCACACATCAGAAAATGTGTTTTCTTTGCTTATAAAGTGTACAGATGGATTTACTGCCCTACACTGTAATTATAGTAATCATAATAATCTTAATTACCTATCTCCTACTATAGTCTACCCATATAACTCTGTATAGCATGTACAATAGTGCTGTATATACCACATATATACATTTATATTTACAGCATATGTGTATATATTATATATCCTTATGTCTGACTATACCTGCATAATATAATCTTATATACCTACTTATAACCCAGCATATAACCCTGCATATAACTCTGTATGATAGCATGTACAATAATGCTGTATATGCTGTATATGTATTCTTCTTAGTGTATATATATCTATCCACATGTGTCTGCACATAATCATTTTATATATCTGTAGATACTACTGTATATCTATATCTGTACATATCCCTTACCTACTCTTACTAGTTACCTGTATCACTGTCCATATTCATATTACAACTCTCTACATACATCTGATTAGCACTACACTCAGTAGTACTAATTTATATATTGTATATCCAGTTTAATCACCTGTACATTGTATATTACTATTGTACTTTACCGTTACATTCGCACTCTGGTTGGATGCCAAACATCTTTTCATTGTACTGTATAATGACAATACATTTTAATTTAATCTAATCTATAGAAAATACAATTATAACAATTTTACAATGAATACCTATTGAACTAAAGGTCTACAAGAGGATGTGGAATCATGTATACCCAATAAAATAGTATTCATATATAATATTGGTAAAATCCCCCCTTACCGCCTACAATAGTAAGAAGTGTACGACCTACACGTCCCACAACACATTCTCCTTCAAGTAATAAACCCAACATTTACAACATTACATACAAACACTGTATATTACTCCCTGTTGAATGTGCACCTACTAACATAGATGATAAACAAAGAGCCATATGGAAGGCTGAGGGTGAGTAGCGATGAAGCCTCTATTCATAGTATACTTTTCCTGCCAATTATGGCGTAATTGCTCAATACTCATCCTTGGTCATCATCGCTCTCAACAAAAAGGCCCGGAAGAGGATGTTCTTCCTACGTCAGCTGAGGAAGTTCAGGCTGCCAAGGACTATGATCATCCAGTCCATCCTCACCCTCTCCATCATCACCTGGTTCCCTGCAGCCACGGTCAGGGACAAGGCCAAGCTGCAGCGGGTGATACGATCAGCGGAGAGGGTGATCGGCTGCCCCCTTGCCTCCCTCGAGTCCCTACATTCCACCAGGGCCTTGAGGAGGGCGAGGAAACCCCGCCCACCCGGGTCACGGCCTCTTCATCATGCTCCCCCACGGCAGGCGGCTACGGCTGCCCAAGACATTAAAGTCCCGCCATAGACTCAGTTTCTTCCCCTCAGCAGCTTGCCTGGTAAACGAGTCAGGTGTCCCCCTGCTCCCCCCCCCCTCTATGGCGAGCTGCTAGGGCTGGACCTCTGGACTTGAACTGTGCTGCACTTTTACTGTCTTATTGTCTCACTGTTTTGTCCTGTTTTGCACTTATTTATTTATTATTATGTTATTCCTATTTGTGAAAAAATAATCAAGCACTGTAATGTTGAATCACATTCCATTTGTATATACAATATGGTGAATAAAGTAATCTGAATCTGAATGGTTGACCATGGTTTATGTCACCTGTTATTTGCCGACAAATTGCCTGCGAAGATATCTGCAATGAAGGTGTAATGGAATACTATCATAGTGGATACCTCAGTCATACACCCTTATGAAAGTATTCAATATAAATGCAAGATCCATTTGAACCAGTTTGTCTTTATGAACCTTTACAACTCCCTCCGATGAAAACAGAAGTGGTAGTGACAGTGAGAGATTTACAGTAGTCCTGCAGTCAGCAGATCTAAACACTATAAAGACAAACTGATGTTGAAAGTAAATTGACTTTAATATTTCAATACAATTACAATAATAATTACAATTAAGTGACATTAAAAGTAAGTAAGTGCTTAGATTAAATCTTTAAAAAAAACATCTCTTGAAATAATACATTGACACAAATGCACACATATACTTACAATACACAAGATAATAAGTTGTCTCGACAATTTCAATCAAACTTACATTAAGACAAAGTGTAAAAAAAAAAATAAAAAAAAAATCTCTTGAAATAATACATCGATACAAATGCACACATATACTTACAATACACAAGATAATAAGTTGTCAAATCAAACTTATATTAAGACAAAGTGACAGTCTGACAGTCATTTTTTCAAACTTCAAAATACTACCGAACATCCTGTTTCCATCCTTTCCACCGCCTCTCTCCACAACGCACCGACCTTAAAGGAAGGCTCCAGCAGCCATGTGACGTCCCGTCAGCTGAAGAGGACCTTCGCCAAAGGTTTCACAACAACACCCTTTTTCTTTTTTAAGTCACAAAGTGCACTTTCTTTTGATCCGAGAGTTGCGATATCACACCGCTGAGACGATGCTTAACCTCAAAACATCCCCACGCCGCTCTGTATTCACTTACACCAAGCCATTCTTCACATTAACAACACATCATCATCCACAGCTGACGTCTTCTTTCCCCTGAGCAACTATTGAGCAATAGCCCACCACTTGTTTTACATGTATTCTCTGGAAGAAGTTTCCATTAAGTGTACATTATAAACTCTGAACCCCTAGCCTTACTGACCAATGACGTTGTCGATAGAGTATTTTTCTTCAGTCTAACCCTAACCCTGACATAAGTGCTTGAACCTGTCGCATGGATTGTGCAGAGAAAGGACTCTACTCTTCAACATCATCATCAATTATAAGGAAATATGGGCTAGAGGTCCAAAATTCAGAACATACCCTTTACATATGGATCAGCTTCCATGTCCCAGCAAAGCCTTCATCATTAGTGGAACACTATCAGCATCGTAGAACAACTTCAGTAAAGGAGACTCTGTACAACAGGATTAATTATGACAGCAACTCTTGTGTCACTCCATACAGTACATGGAAAGGCCTTATAAGACTACAGTGAACACACAGCATTTCCTTCATTTGACAAGAACAAATACACGCTAATTGCAAGATGGTATAAACAAACAACCCCCCCCATCTACAAACCGCCATTAGGTGCTATGAATACACTTTAGTTTAGAGGCAGTGTACACATTATGGTGTGATATTTAACACTATTTATAGAATCCAGTGTTAATGATACAATACGGAAGAAAGTACAAGGCTAGCAGGAGTGTGTGTCAGTGTAGAGTGTGTCAGTGTAAAGTGTGTCAGATCTGGCTCCTAATGGGGAGAAGCACTAACATTCAACTGACCCAAATTAAAATACAAATTAAAAATAATAATATATATATAAACAAACATTTACAATAATAACATCACAATGCCAGTCTAAAAAAGCAGAACGGTGAAATGCATTCAATAATTAAGAGTTGATCAAATTACCTCATTAGATGAATCAATTCCATAATTATGAGGTGACTGGGCGATTAATCCATCTATATAATAGCGGTATATTAGTATCGCTGCGTCTGGCTGCTTTACTGCGACGGATCAGCCACAACACAACATCTCTATCTCAGAAGTTTGATGGCTATTTCACAGAGCTTCTATGCACTATGAAATATTGGAATATGACCCAGATTCACTTGGAAACACCACATCTCACACACACGTTAACCACGGCGCCTCTCTCTCTCCTCCCTGTGGTCAAACAACAGGTACAGCAGTGAACCTGCTTGATGCTCATCTCTCAGTCCATATGTATCAAATTAACAAGTTCAGCACTTCCACACAATGCATCTTCTAGCCAAAGGCCCCATAACTGTTTAAGCGTACACTCCCGCCATAGTTGTAGTCTCCGTTCTGTTTCTGCAAGGATAGGCCCCGCCTCTAAAACCAGTCCAACCACCTGCATGACACCATTCCTTCCTCGACCATGCCGTTAGCTTTTACTCAACTCCTTGGATTTACATGACCTCAGTACAGGACTTGTGTAGAGACATACAAGTATCCAACAATGTAAATATAGAAGCTTATTTGCTGATATTAACATGGGAGTATGTGGTTCATTTATCCAATAAAGTAATGACTTGGGTGCATCATAGAGAATGAACATTCATTAAGCTCCATGTCAGAATTATCGTACCATTTGTCTCTCTAGTTACTTCTTGGTGTGCCTCTTGCGCAACATGCTTGCAAACTGTGCCATTATGCTTCCTCCTTCTGTCATTCTTCTCAAAGTGCTCAAGAATCTTTCCCTTTTGACGAATTTCATGACTTTACAATCACTTCCCAGGCAATCACTTCCCTGCTTGTGCTCCGTACAGTCAGACTTTCCCAGTGAAAACCGCCATCTCTGGATGCAAGTGCCTTGAATTGTGATTTCAAGTGCTCAAGTTAAATGGGAATCTCTATGGAGGAATCTCTCTTCTAGTCATGACAATCTCACAACACTGAGTAGATGTACACACACAGACGGAACCATCAGCCTTTAGTTCCAGATATATAGCTCCTCTATGCCGGTAGGTGTAATTCTCCCTTCCAACCACAGGTGGCGCTGTTCACTTGGCATTGCGGCCCCTGGCTACAGCCCCAGGACTGGAAGAGGAGCCAAAATGTCTCCCGTGGCCCCTCCAGCGCTGACGCAGGACGAAGTTGTAGTTGGCCGTGGTGCACATGGCATAGAATACGTTGGCTTTGTCAGGAATCTGGAGCTCTGGGGGGGGAAGGAAGGAAGGGGGATATTAATTCAAGTATAACAAGCAACCGCACAATGGACAAAATATGTGATTTCGAAGTCATTAGAGTCAAATTAACCAACGTATTTGGCCATAGAACAATTTATGACCGTCACCAGTTGCATTGTTGGACTGAACTACAGCCGTGAGAGCTGCAGTAAAAAAATAAAAATAAATAAATCACTCATCCTCAGTCAACACGATTTTGGTCAGAATTGATTGGCATGACTCCTTGTCCTACACCGGGACCGGTGATACCTCCGGCGGAGCTCTGACGGCATTTCCACGTTCAGAGTATAAGGCTGCGGTTACACTATTGCCTAAAACGAAGCGTTTCATTTCGCTTTTCAGAACGCTGCGTAATGGCAGGCAAGTTAGACGTCGTTTTGTCTCGTGAGCACCGAGTGATGTATATACATGTAGTACAATGCCAAAGCAGTAGGTGGCGATGTAGTTCAAACATGAAGGCCATTTTCAACCAATCAGAAAGGTTGAACGAGTCACTTCACATCCTGCTCAAAATCTCAGAAAGCCACCATCTTTAAATACCTCACATGAGCCATTTAGCAACATAGCATTTATTTTTCAGCAAGAAACAAAGTGCAATAAACAAAAACGGATACATTCACTGTGTTCTGCCTCATTTGTTGATGATTTGTTGATTAAACAAAACTAACATCAACACAATTGACCACCAAGAGCGGAGTTTAGTCTCACAAAAAGATCGCCGATTTTGTTAGCTTACGTGCTAACGTGATTGGGATATGCCATTATAACAGTATAGCATTGTGGCTATCGTACATTAACCTAGTAACGTTAATGCTAGCAGAATGAATGGATGAAAACGTTATTTAACAGATTGCAGAATGGGTACAATACAATACGGCTCAATACAAACAATTGTTAAGGGGATGCAGACTGTTGTCGTTTGGACTGGGTTCCTTATAACAATAACTTGACAACACATGAGCTTAGTTTAGCCGCAGCTACAGGCAATCTGAGGAGGACGCAGCTGATATCCTGTATAGGTCCAGCCAGGGGAGAATTTGGCGTCGGTGTCTACTACTGCGCATGGGCGTTGGGCAAGAACGGCTCCGTATCGGGCTTGCGCAAATTACATGGCACTGTTGTCGGCGAGTTTCCAAAACGAAAACACCCTTTCAGCGTTGCCGCTAGGAAAACGTGTTTTCCTGCCAAAACGGCGTTTCCTTTTAACTTGGACATGCAAACGTAATCATTCGAAAATACGTTGCTGTTTTCCCCCAGTGTAACCATGGCCTAAATTAAACTAGAGTAGCAGACAGACGGCAGAGGCCAGTGGGTGGTTCAGCTCACCTTTGTCACTGGAGAGCAGCTGGGTGAGGTTGAAGTCATGGCAGCTGACCGCCTCCATGTTGTGCTTCTCTAGAGCCCTCTGGATCACCTGAGGGGTGTGATCCTGGCTGGTCAGCTGGGAAGCACACAGAAGACGAGGGATAAATACATCACACATACTGTACCTGTACATTCCTTCATCGGTCATGAGCACACCAAGGCAAATTCCTAACAACTGAGTTGGCATGGCAACAAAGTAATGAATCGCGACTTTTCAAACCACTATGGGGATAAGGGCTTGAGAAGCAGAAGTAACATTTCTGGGGCAAGCCGTCCTACATACAGGGTCATTCAAAGATATATTGGAAGTCTCGTGTGTGAAAAGCTGCCACAGAAAATCCCACCACAATCATGGGAGAAAACACAACCCTTCTTCTCCATTCCTTCCTCCATATTGCAGTTTGAGGTTTAGTGGTTTCTCAACGCAAACCAATGTCAGTATCAAGATGGTGACCGGCAAACATCAGGCGCCTTTTGAATATCCTCTATAGCCCCTCCCCACCCGGGACACCAGAAGTAGTGCTCTATCTTGATGCTGAAAAAGCATTCGACCGGGTGGAGTGGGGCTATCTTTTTCACACACTGGAGAGGTTTGAATTTGGCCCTAGGCTCATAGCATGAGCTGCCGTACGCACCAACATTAATCTGTCCACATACTTTGAACTTCATTAGGGGCACGAGACAAGGGTGTCCCTTGTCCCCACTCCTATTTGCGATTGCAATGGAACCACTCGCGTTGAGGCCGAACACCGATATCAAGGGGATTATGCGTGCAGGATCGGAGCATAAAGTCTCGCTTTATGCGGACGATATGTTATTGTATATATATCGAGTCTCCCTCAGTTAACACATTC